>NC_058411.1:88750886-89050886 GCF_002201575.2 Neomonachus schauinslandi | reverse complement strand
GCATTATACTCTGTAGTTCCATCCATGTCATTGCAAATGACAAGATTTCATTCTTTTTTGTGGCTGAATAATATATATATATATTCCAAATCCTCTTTATCCATTCTTTAGTCAGTGGACACTTGGGCTGCTTCCATATCTTGTCTATTTTAAATAATGCTGCAGTAAATACAAGGGTACATGTATCCCGTTGAATTAGTGTTTTTGTATCCTTTGTATAAATACCTAGTAGTGTGATTGCTGGATCACAGGGTAGTTTTATTTTTAACTTTTTGAGGAATCTCCTACTGTTTTCCACAGTGGCTACACCAGTTTGCATTCCCACCAACAGTGCACAAGTGTTCCTTTTTCGCCACATCCTCTCCAACACCTGTTGTTTCTTTTTGTTGATTTTAGAGGTTTGTTTTCTTGATTCCTCTTTTTTGATAGTTCATTATTAGTATATAGAAATGCAACAGATTTCTATATATTAACTTTGTATCCTGCAACTTTACTGAATTAATTTATTAGTCCTAATAATTTTTTGGTGGAGTCTTCAGGGTTTTCTATATATAATATCATGTCATCTGTAAATAGTGATAGTTTTACTTCTTCCTTTCCAGTTTAGATGCCTTTTATTTCTTTATTATTATTATTTTTTGCCTAATTGCTCTGGCTAGGACTTTCCAGTACTATTTTGAACAAAAGTGGGGAGAGTGGGCATCCTTGTCTTGTTCCTGATCTTAGAGGAAAAGTTTTCAGATTTTCACCATTGAGGATGATATTAGCTGTGGGTTTGTCATATATGGCCTTTCTTATGTTACTCAATTTGTTAACAGTTTTTTTAATCATAAATGGTTGTTGAATTTCGTAAAACACTTTTCTGGATCTACTGAGAAGATCATATGATTTCTATCGTTCATTTTGTTAATGTGGAGTATCACATTGATTGATTTGCAGATGTTAAACCATCTTTACATCCTGGAATAAGTCTCACTTGATTATGATATATGATCCTTTAAATGTATTGTTGAATATGGTTTGCTAATATTTTGTTGAGGATTTTTGCATCTATGTTCATCAAGGATGTTGACCTCTGATTTTCTTTTTTTGTGGTGTTCCTGACTTTAAAATTCTGAGTGTGTGTGGCCATGCATACATGAGCATGTTTGCCCACATGGGCATACAGGGCTCTGGATGCTCTTTTCCTCCATGAGGATATAACAGCCAATGCGGAGAAAGCAATGGCTGGGAAAGGACTAGGGTCATCCATTTGAGCCTTTTCTGGAATTGATCCCTGCCACTTTGCCCTATTCCCGTGCTAGTTTACTCCAGGCACGTTGGGTAAGGATTGGCCAAAAAGGAACCCCTCACTGTTGAAGGAATGAGCAAGGGAAGACCTGATATTCTTTTCCTGGTCCTGAAAGTGTGAGACTCCCTCCTTTTCGTGCACCTGGCAGTATGGCCACTCCCTGAAGAAGTGTAGGTTTTGAATTCAGACCTGGATTTGTATTCTACCTCTCCCACCAACGGCTGCATTATTTGGAAGCCGTTATTTAAATTCTTTGAACTTTAGTTTCCTCATTTGTAAAGTGGGTATAAAATAGCTATCTTGAAATGACATTTTTAAAAAAATTTATTAGACGTCTGGTTTGTTCAAACATTAAACCTACTGAAGACAATTAACAGAGCTCAAGGAGTAGGGGGAAAAAAAACCTATCTGGCACCTGCTTCACTGCAAATTTCCTGGGGACAGAATTTCTGCGTTCTGTGCTACAGTCTCATCCTAAAGCATCTGCATGTGCTTGATATTGATTAACTTGAATAGGAGATGAGAAACTTTCTGTACACTCAATTTGGCAGGTAGCATTAGTGGTACAACTTTCAGAAACATTCTTAGGCACAAGAAAAAGCACTGCCTACAGTGAGAATCTTTGATAATCAAAGAAAAGAATGTCACTAAATATAATCTTACAAATAAGAAGGAAAATACACACACTTTTGCCAATGGACTGCTTTACATACCAGGAAAAATGTCACAATGAGATCTTCTATGAAATTAAAACACTAATTGTTGTACTCAACTTTTAATCGATTCTGAAGTTATTTTGTGGAATTAAAATTCAGAGAAAAAGAAAATTGATTTAAGCTAAGTGGAATTTAGGGAAGAAATGCAGAACTAATAAGGAATAGTAGCTGCACTTCTTTGGTTAACTCATTAAAAAAATGTCAAACATTTTCAGTCAAATTTTATTAAAAGAAAAAGCAGCATCGGCTCAGGTCATGATCCTGGAGTCCCGGGATCGAGTCCCGCATCGGGCTCCCTGCTCGGCAGGGAGCCTGCTTCTCCCTCTGGCCCTTCCCCCTCTCATGTGCTCTCTGTCTCTCTCATTCTCTCTGTCTCAAATAAATAAATAAAATCTTTAAAAAAAAAAAAAAAAAAAAAAGAAAAAGCAGCAGATCACCATTACAATTCAAGAACCAAGTCTAAATATGCACTTGACAATAAAGCACATTTGAGTATGGAGTGAAAAAAGTTTTCCAAAAAACTGTCAAATGTATCCTCTCCAAATACCCAAATAATCACTTCTGCAGGTCTCTTGTTGAGTGGAATCATAATGAACTGAAGATTGAAATGATACTGTTAAGAATAAATGGGATGATGTACCTAAGGTGTGTAGTACTAGGCGAAGCCATATAAACAGGAGCTGTTCCTTCATTAAAATCCAGGCTCCCTGCAATGGCATTGTGTATCATTTTAAAGGTAGGGATTTCTATTGTGAAAGCGTTGCTAGACCTGGTCAAGATTTTTATTCTTTATGAAACTTTGGGGAAAGGAAATAAGCAAGTCTACCAAATAAACTGAAAAAATAAATCTTGATTTAGCAGCCATAAAGATGGAGGAGTTAAAGGCTAAGCTGGGATGGGACAGAGATACAAATAAAGAAGATCTTTTCTTATCTGTAACACGAACATTGACCCATCTCTGTGTGGGTGTTGGCAAAAGAGAGAAAGGCTATCACTCTTCACTGGGACACCTTGGACATGCCCTCACATTTTCACAGCAGATGAGCAAAACTCTTGCTAAGGAACTTACTTTGCATTCTTTTAATATTTTAAAAGATTATTTATTCAATCAACTGCACGGTGAAGGGAAAACATAACATTGTTTACAGCTAAATATCAATAGAATAAAAATAGGGAACAACAAACCACACACACAAAAAAAACACCTAAAACCAAGTCATTGTTTATAAGCTCTTTCTATATCACTATTTAGATAGAATTAATTTTATGTAGCTGCTACCAAGGTGTGTATACCATTCCATGTTCTACTCTTTTCCCACTAATTTATATAGACCCTTATTTCTATAGTCTTCACACGTAACATTCCAAGTGGAAATATTTATATTGATAAGTTTTATGTCTATATCACAAGCTATAGAGTTGGTTTTTTACTCTAAAATAGATGTTTATTCTATATACTTACTCAATGCCATTTCAATACAAATTCTCCTCCCCTTGTCAAAAGCTCTGATAACAATTAAGAGATTTATCATCTTTTACCAAATCACTCTCTAGAAAGACTGTATTAATACTAATCAGGGCCCCCAGCAATGGATAAGTACCCTTGAAGTGGACTTTTCCCCATATTCCCCAACAGTGCATTTGTAATTCTCTTTTTTGCTAACTTAACGAGAGTGAAGTATCTCGTAGTTGTTTTGATTTTCAGTTTTAAAATTATGATGAATGTGAACATTTTCCTGTTTTTTAAAACCGAACTATTTCTATCTCTTTTGTGTGAATTATCTAATCCGGAGGTTGGCAAACGATGGCCCTTGGGCTAAATATAGCCAGCTGCCTGCTTTTAGAAATAGAGTTTTATTGGAACACAGCCATGCTCGTTTGTTTGCATATTGTCGACTGCTGCTTTTGAGTTATAATGGCAGAGTTGAGTAGTTGTAACAGAGCAAAGGCTAAAATACTTATTGTTTGGCCTTTTACAGAAAACGTTTTCAGACTCTCATCCCACCTCTCCGCTCTTTATTCACTCTTGTTCTTCACTTTATGCTCCACAATATCAAAGTATTTGTAGGTCCCCTCCTATCATGATAATTTATATTTTCATGTCTTTACACATGCTCTTCCCTCTGCCTAGAATTTCCATACTCCACTCTGCCAGGAAGGTTCATCCTTCCAAATCGTCCTCAAGAGGTACTCACGCCATAAAGCACTCCTTTTAATTCCCATTTGCAACGCTACTTTTTGTTGGATGATATTGACTGTGTGAGAATCAAGAAAACAATGCCTGGGAAAGCACTTTGTAAAACTACAAGGTGCTTTATAAAAGTAACAACTTCTAATAATAACTGTTGTTATACTTGCAGCATCAATGCACATCTTTGTTTCTACTTTTATTTCAAACCATTTACAAGGAGCTTTTTAGACCAAAGCACCCTGGTTGGCTCTCATGGAGTAAAGGTTCTGATAATAACTTTTCTATAATCCCTCTTTATTAAATATCAACAACATAGGTGCCTGGACTAGTTATTTCGGCAACCAGAGGCTAATTCAGATTAATTATTATGTGTCTCATCAATTATTGAATAATCATTAGGATGACTCAGACATCAATCAACCAACCAAAGAGCCTAACTCTCTGAGCAGTCTTTCTGTTCCATCCAGAGAACAAAGGTTGGAATCCTTTATATTTATGGAAACCATAAATATAAAATATAAAATCCTGAGAAAATATGCTAAACCAAAAAGCCATTCTGTGTTTTGGTTACAGCAAATTATGCAAGTCAGACAAGAGAATACCTTGGAGAAGAGTTTCATATATTCGCCCCCCCCCAAAAAAAAGAATCTGAACTAAAACACACATTATAAATCTAAAATGGTGCCTAGAATCTTTGGGAATTCTACTTATCTTTCCAAAATGTCTACTAGAACACTGAGAACATAGATCTGCACTAATATATCTATATCTATACATCTCTATCTGTGTCTGTGTTATATATCTCTCTCTGTAGATAGAGAGGGAGAGAGATTTCTTTAGTGGGTCTGCATTCCTCTGAGTGTTCCTCCCCTCCTTTAGGAATCAAAAATATCTCAAAGAAAA
Organism: Neomonachus schauinslandi; assembly: GCF_002201575.2. NCBI lineage: Eukaryota > Metazoa > Chordata > Mammalia > Carnivora > Phocidae > Neomonachus > Neomonachus schauinslandi. Next base: position 89,045,785 of record NC_058411.1, on the reverse strand, counting down.
TATTTTCATGAAGTATGTATAAAAATTGTAATACAATGTTGCACGTGCGCCTATGTGTGTGAACTAATTCGGTTTGCTAATTTAAGCAATGATGTCCAGTGAATCCAGGTAAGAGCTTAGAGATGTGCTTTGTGCAAAGTTTAATATATGGGTTGAAAGCCACAAGGTTATGGCTCAGATTACACCGAGTGAAACCTCCGCCCGTTGTGAATGCTGAGTTCCAGAGACAAAAGCTCTTAGTTATAACTGCATTTCTGGAAAGGAGGGCGCCGCTCTGCTCACCACTTCCATTAAGGAACAACTTCGTATTTTAGTGGTGCCTTTCTCTCAGGAAGTATGATACAGGGTAAGGTATACATATATATATACATATATATATACACATATATGTATATATATATGTATATATATATAAGCAAAGGAGGAAATTTGTTATTGATTTTCATTTCTACTCTGAAATTACGTGAAAGCTCAATGGCTTGTAGCAGTATCTCGGTCAATAAGGCTCCATTTGAGACCACCTTGAAGTTCAATTCTCTCCCAGTCCTTTTAAACTTCCTCTGGGGTCAGATTCTTTTGTATTTCATCATCTTTGGTGCTGAGATGCTAGGAAGCTTTTTATTCATAACACCACAGAGAGGATTTTGCTAAAAGTAAAACTGAAGTGTTCCCAGACACCAAAGTTCTACCCCTCCTTTTTGGTTACAAATCAACATTGCCAAACACCAAACCTAAAAATCCAAGGAAAAAAAGAGATCAAGAAGGTGAATAGTAGGACTCCTTATTGTAAAGTGATTTTTTTTTCACATTAGGTTGTTGCTGGGTTTTGGGGGGGGTTTGAACGGCAGAGGCACTAAGTGCAATGCTTTATCCCGTGGGGATAGGGGAAGGTCATTTATGTCAGACTCACCATTATGTGTGTGCACATTTTGTTCATAATACTTGTTAACGTTTATTGAACATTTACTGCATGTTAGTATGCTAAGTCTTTATATGGTTTCTGTTCTGTAGGGAAGCAATAAGTCGTCTGTGTGAAGCTGTCTCTGGGGCAAATGGAGCCATTAAAAAGCGAAAGGTAAATACTGGTATGGTTTTTTTGTTCTCTGTTTCTCTAACTAGGGGAAAGAGAATATCAAAATAGTTGATTCTACCATAGGAGCTAAAGTGCAGAATGGCCTTTACAAGTTGCTGTGATATCAGAGATGCACTGAAAGTTGGTCTTGTCTCTCACATTTTTCTGACTTGCCTGACACTCTCTGAAATGGTGATGTCTTGAGCGATGGAATGGAGAGAGCACCTGGGGTTCAAGTAAAAAAATCTGGGTTCCAGTCCTGGGTGTTTACTTACCTTTGGGCCTGGTCTCTCCTCTCTCTGAGACCCCATGCTTGTTCCTGTAAAGTAAAGTTAAACCAGATGACCAGGGTGGTACCTTCCAATTTCAGTATTTTATAATGTATCTATTCTGCATTTTAACATTTAGAATTTTTAGACTCCTTGGCCCATTTTCAAATGGAAAGGTGGGTGCTGGTAGGGGTGAGATAATAACACATGAGTAGAAGGAAATTTTCATGCTGAAAGAAAGCATAAGATTTGATGTTACATAGACTTGGATTTAAATCCTGATTCTGCCACCTGCTGTGTGATCTTGGACAAGTCCTTTCACCTTTTGGATCATTGGTTTCCCCAACTGTAAAATGGGAGAAAAGAGCACATACTTGATAGAGTTGTGTAGAATTAAATGAAATGGTGTCCACAGTGTCTGTCATATATTAGGCTTTCAATGGCAATGGTGGTTAGTATTATTGCTATTTAGTTGTCAACCCTAGAACATTTAGTTGTTTTGGAATGTGCAAAGGGGAGGTGCAAAGGGTTTTAAGATAACTATGTAAAGCATGGAATTGTAGATTGTTTAAGAGAGAAGGAATTTTTAGAGATCTTCCAGTCCAGCCCTCCCATTTTGCCAGCTACTAGACTGGTTCAGAGAAGATTTGCCTTGAGTCACTCCGATGATGGTGAGCGCCAGCTATAGAAACCAGGTCTTCAGATTTCCAGCTTTGTGCTTTATTTCCATACCACCCTGCCTCATTCTTTATTAGTCTTCATTATTTTGCATAGGGCTGAACCCAGTGTCACCCAGAGTGACTCAGATGAGCCACAAGGCATGGAAAAACACTGATAAGTGGCCTTTGAGTTCTATTAGAATTCCCTATTTACTAGTTTCTTTGACAAAACCCATGGCCCCAAAGTAGCCTCTGGCCTCCTCCTGCCTCTCATAACCTCTGCAAATAGGATGCTTTTACTGGATGGTCCCAACAAACAGGCTCACTCATTTAAGACTTTCTCTTTTCAAAAATAGGGAGTCCACACCCCAAAACAAAATAAAACAAAACAAATGAGGTTATCATCTTTCCAGAAAGTACACATGGAAAGAAAAATATATTGAGTTAATTTCCTTTGATAGCTAGCATTGATTGCATACTTAATACATGCCAGGGACCCTTTATGCACTATATTATCTTTATACTCTTTTTCCTCCCAATTTAAAAAATTGTGGTAAAATATTCATAACATAAAATTTTAACCATTTTAACCATTTTTAAGTGTACAGCTCAGTGATACTATGTACATTCACATCATTGAGCAACCATTGCCCCTATCCATCCCCATAACGCTTCATCTTGTAAAACTGAAACTCTATACACATTAAACAATGACTTCCCAGTCCCCCATTTCTCCAGCCCTGACAACCACCATTCTACTTTCTGTCTCTATGAATTTGACTACTCTAAGTACCTCATCTGAGTGGAATCATAGAGTATTTGTCTTTTTGTGACTGGATTATTTCACTTCATATAATGTCCTCAAGATGCATCCGTGCTTAGCATGTGTCAGAATTTCCTCCCGTGCTCATTTCAGCAGCACATGTACTAAATTGGGATGATACAGAGAAGATTAGCATGGCCCCTGGGCAAGGATAACATGCAAATTTGTGAAGCGTTCCATACTTTTGTAGCTGGGTGGTGAGCGTTAAAGAGGGCACTTGAAGTAATGAGCACTGAGTGTGGTACAGAACTGGTAAGTCACTAAATTCTACCTCTGAAACTCATAATACAGTATATGTTAATTAAATTGAATTTAAATTAAAAAAAAAGACATTCCTCCCTTTTTAAGGCTGAATAGTATTCCATTGTATGTATGTAACACATTTTGCTTATCCATTCATCTGCTGATGGATACTTGGGTTGTTTCCATGTTTTAGCTGTTGTGAATAATGCTGCTATAAATATGGATATACAACTATCTATTCAAGTCCCTGCCTCCAGTTCTTTGGGGTATATAACAAGTGGTAGAATTGCTGGATCACATGGCAATACTGTTTTTGATTTTTTGGGGAACTGGGAACTGCTATACTCTTTTCCATAGCAGTTGTACTATTATTGTACATTCCTACCAATAGTGCACAGGATTTCTATTTCTCCACGTCCTTTCCAACACTGGTTATTTTCTAGTGTTGTTGCTGTTTCTGCTTTTGTTTTTCACTAGTTACAGTTCTATCTAGATTTTCTATTTCTTCATGATTAAGTCTTGGTAGGTTTAATGCTTCTAAGAATTTGTCTATTTTATTTAGGTAATCCAGTTTGGTAATGTGCAATTGTTCATAGCACTCTCTTATAATCCTTTTTGTTTCTGTTGAATTGCTAGTTACATCCTACCCCACTTTTGTTCCTGATTTTAGTGATTTGAATCTTATTTCTTTTTTTCTTAGTCCGTCTAGCTAAAGCTTGGCCAATTTTGTTGATCTTTTTGAAGAACTTACTTTTGGTTTCATTGATTTTGTCTATTGTTTTTCTAGTCTCTGTGTCACTGATCTCTGCTCTAATTTTTATTATTTCCTTCCTTCTACTAGCTTTGGGTTTAATTTGTTCTTTCTTTTGAATTCCTTAAGTTGTAAAGCTAGGTTCTTGATTTGAGAGCTTTCTTCTTTTTTAATGTATGTTTATAGTTATAAATTCCTCCCTTAGCGCCACTTTCACTGTGTCCCATATATTTGGTATGTGTGTTTTTCATACTTTTTTTAATGATCACAAAAAAACCTAGACAGCAATTCTTTCTTTTTTTAGACTTCTGGTATTCAAAGGGCCTGGAGAGTTCAGCTAGCCCAAACTCTCATAGGAATTACTTTTATATAAAGCAGACCCCTCCTCCCAACACTTGGGGAGAAGGGAATGTACCAGAAAAGTTCTGAGGGCTCAGATTTCACTACTTACTAAAAAAATTTGCTGCATTCCATTTTTTAAAACTTTTCATTAAAAAAAAGAGGGATTCCATCTCATTTGTTTTGTGTAAAGTAAAATAGAGAGGAAGAACATGTGTTTTGACCCATTTTTAACACTTAAAAAGACTAATATTATTCTGTAACAAAATCCTTAACTTAGAGTGTTGTTTTGCTATTTTTAAAGCCTCCAGTTAAGTTCCTATCTACAGTACTTGGCAAAAGTAATCTTCAGTTTTCGGGAATGAATATTAAACTGACCATCTCAACATGCAGCCTCACATTGATGAATATTGACAACCAACAGGTAAGATCATGAATGTCATTTATAGTTTAACATATGTATTTTTCTAGAAAAGTCTGGGCATAATAAAGAAAGTAAAGTTTCAGAGTGTGCCTTAAGTTTAATAAGGCACGAGGGAAAAAAATCTGCCAAGGATTTATGCATAACAATAATTAGAACAACAGTATCATTAACCCGTCACTGGCATTTAACTGCTTGCATACTTGCCTCTACCTAATTGCCTTTGTAATAGGGACTAAGGTGCAAATAACATTGTAAAAACCATTTGGCAAATCAAATTCTTGAGTCGGTTGTTTATTACTTTCCACCAGTGCTCCCCAAAGAGAAAGCAATTCCATTTTCAGAACTAACAGACTGTGTGTTGGATGGATGGTACAAATGAAGGACAGAGAGGAAGGGTGATGTTAGGGTGAATAGTCTAGCAGACTGAAATTTAAGCATAAAACATTTTCTTCCAACTTTTAAGGTTGAAATGCTGTGTAAAATGTTATTACATAAACACAGTTTTTTTCTTCGATGATTTATGATACCATGGTCTGCCTGAGTTCTCATTGTGAACCTTATTTCTCAAAGAACAGCGTCACTGAAGCAAATATAGAAGATAAACAGGCACTGGACTAAATGTGTACCTTCAACTAGGGCACTGTTTGACTTGCTTTCTTATTTTTTAAGCTAAATTCCATATATCAGGTTATTTATGTGTGTTAGGGTTTAATTCTTCTTGGTCTAATATGTTGTGATTCGAGGTTCTTAACATTTAAGGTTTTACTCTATGGAGTACTGTTGATCAGGGACTCATGGAAGGTTGAATGTGTAGTTGGCTGTGATAAAACACCATGGGGCTTAGAGGTCACATGTAGGTTGAAATCCTGGCTCTGCCACTAACAAACAAGTTACTCTATCACTCAATTTTCCCATTAGTGAAATGACATTATAGTACCTATTCACAGAGTTTCTGAAAGGATGGATTTAGCAATAGTATGTAGCATTGGGTTATTTAGAGGATTAAGTAAGATCATCAATGTAAATCACTTGGCACAGTGCAGTACCTATTATTATTATTTACTCAAACATTTTTCCTATTTCCTTGAGACATTTTCATAAACTCAGTGCTTAACAGGGAAAGCATATTTTAAAACATAAAATTATAAAATTTTCAGTAACATATAAATACAGTTATATACATTTTTGACTCCAGTGTTTTTGCCAAAAAAATTCACTTGCAGTTTTGAGGGCTGCTTTGTTTTCTAAGTTCAAAAGTAGAGTAAAATATATTGCTTCACAGTAGTATAAAACTCCATAGGGGAAAATGCTTAATATGAAATAGTTCAAAATAAATTCCTGTCTAGCTGGGTCCTGATTGGTTATCCAAGAGAGGGGATACCATTGGTATGACGACAGCAGAACATTTGAGGCTGTGCTTGGAAGATGCAACAGATCTATCTGGAAGGGAAAACAATCAGTCTTTCAGATGCTTTGCCCATAAGACGTTTGTAAATGTAAAATTTATTTTTAGTTTTCACCCATGTGTATGGTACCAAGGGTGCTTATTGCCTTGAGCTGTGAGATCTCATTGAGTATAGAAGCACTTGCATTATCTCAGAATTTTGTAGGGGAGGAAGAGTAAGCAAATCTACAGCCATCATGGTGACGGCCTTATGCACAGAATATAACTAGCATTTAAAAAAAATGGTTCTTTCTATGGGGTGACTGGAAGGAATGGGGAATTTAGGAAGAATAGGGTTGTGGTATGTGTGGTAGGGGCATAGTTTATTCTCATTGCTTTCTCTTCTACTACAATTTTTCTGGGCTACTGCAATTAGAGGGGGTATTGTCACATGCCCTTCATCCTTCTGGCAGAACAGAAGTAGGGACAGTGGGCATGGGTGGCTTCCACTACCAGTAGTTATAGCAATGAGTGCCTCTGGAAGTGAGACATCTTTTCTGCACTGGTGGCATGGTTATGTGTTCAGCCCACTGGTGGAGTGAGGACCAAAGTTAGGACTCATTGACCTCACACCCAGGTGCTGATTTTTAAAAATAATTTTGAACCATTCTGCAGGCCTATGGGAAATGGTTTGGTAGTCGTGGTGATGCGGCGGGGGTGGGGGTGGGAGTAGCATAAAAACGATGTGCAACTGCATCTGCTTCACTCAAGAAGCTTTATAAATCCCATCAAAAGGGCAAGTAAAATGTTCAAGGGAGGAAGGCAGCAGAGAAGCGACCTTATAGTTGTACATGAGAGAATGATTTACTAATTAAGTTCTCCTTAAAGAAAGCTACCCTTTGAAGTTCTAAGATAAATACCAAGAAATAGTAATGCCTCCCTTCCCCGCCCCCCAACTTCTAAGATATACTTTGGACTGAAAACATAAACAGGTTCAAGTTTGTAGATACATTCATAGATGACAGAGTATTTATGGGTCACGCGGTTCACATTCATCTTCAGCCACTGAGAACAACTTCAGGATTATAAGCATTCACTCCCAGAAAATGTCTCAGAGGCAGAAAATAAAATTATATTAAACATGTAATGCTTGCAATTTTTAAAACTTACCATATTTTGGGATGGAAAATACATTTTGGAAAAGCAAGTTTTAGGGATTTTTGTATATTTTAAAAATTCAAGCAACAGACTTGCTTTACATACTTTAAATTAGTTTTTGTTTTTTTTTTTTAAAGATTTTATTTATTTATTTGAGAGGGAGACTGAGAGAGAGAGAGCATGAGAGGGGGGAGGGTCAGGAGGGTCAGAAGGAGAAGCAGACTCCCTGCCGAGCAGGGAGCCCGATGCGGGACTCGATCCAGGGACTCCAGGATCATGACCTGAGCAGAAGGCAGTCGCTTAACCAACTGAGCCACCCAGGCGCCCCATACTTTAATATGTTTTAAAAATTCAAGCAACAGACTTGCTTTACATACTTTAATATGTTAGGGACTTAAGCAAAAATGTCAGGCTCAAGAGCTCCCACTCCCACTGTTCTTTACTCATATCTACAATCCTACCACCAACTCTAACAGCTAGTGAAATGATACTAAGAAGGGTAATAGAGATAAAGAAGGTAAAATAGGCAGAAAATGGAGACATCCTTTAGTCTCCATGAAGAGAGGCCAGGCAGGTAGTGCTTACTGTCCAGGGACAAGGAAAACAATGGTGCAAGCATAATGATACATGGTGAGTGCCACCTGGCCTCCATGTTGGGGAGACAACACTGGGAAACATGGCAGTGCAATACCTTCCCTACGTAAAGGGATATTGGATGCTTTTTCCCACATGACTATAGGTCAAGGGCTGCCAGATCTTCAACTTTTGGGGGAAAAAAAAAAAAAGATGGAAATCTGGGAGTTTTGCTGCACTCTCGGGGTTATGAGATGTTGGTCTTTAATTAAAGAATTAAAATTTGAAGCATGAGACAAACAAAATACATCTGTGTCCTTAGGGCAGCCAATGTAGGACAATCTAAGCAAAAATTTATTATATGCATAGATCCAGAAAACTACACCCCCATCACCCTACATACTCACAAGGTTTTTAAAGTTCCCTCTCCCCATTCCATATCTCCACCCTCGCCCCTGTTCACAAAATAAGGACCAGAATCTCTCTAGAACTCCTTTCTTTAGTTCCCATTAACCCAGATTTGAACCAGGTAGGCTGGTTCCAATACGTGTTAACTTTAACCTTTAAAACAAGTGATTTTATGCTTTTAAAGGGGGTGTTAAAATGCTACCATTTTCTATCTTCAGTAAATACAAACAAGCATTAATTTCAGTAATCTCTCAGTTTACTATCCATTTTCCCAAGACCAATGAACCAACCATCAGGAGGGGTGCATTGTGGAGTCCAGGTCTTTCTCCCCAACATGAGCCTTCCAACCCAACAAGGAGTCATTTTCTTCTCCTCTTGCTCCCTACTCAGTCCCAGAGAGGAACCTAATCACACTTCCTGGTTTGAAGATCAGTTTTTTTTCTATTTCCTGACATGTTTATCTGGAGGTACATGCAACTGGTTAGTTACCTGTGCCCTGGCGTCCTACACCCAACCCCAAATTCAGTTAATTCACATCATACAATTATCTATGCAGACTCACCTAGCTGCAACTAAGAGCTGTTTGAAAATGCAATGAAAGTGAGGCATGGGAGAGGTTAAGTGCTAACATCTCACCTCCTATTATTTCCCTATCTATCCTCTAACTTACCAAGCTAGTATTTAAGTAATTATCACCCTCGTCAGTCCTCTACTTTACAGAAAAGAACCCCCCTCCTTAAAGACAAGATCACTGTAACATAAATAAGGCTGAGTTGTGATGTTGTATTGGATGTGTCCTTTACTGCCATAATGAGAAGATGGTACCTTTTTATTGATCACACCTACTGATACACTGTTTTACTGGGCACAGCTTACTGACATTATTCTTATACAATTTCAGAACCTTAATAACCACAGCAACATGCTAATAGGACAGCTTTTCTCACCTGGCAAATTCTTTTATAGGAATTTGCCAAGTTTAATATCCACAAGTTAATTTATAAATCAGTTATTTGAAGCTGGAGCACTTTCCCTTATAGTGGTTATTTAAATCATAAAGTGGTTTCAATAATAAAATAGGGGCGCCTGGGTGGCTCAGTTGGTTAAGCGACTGCCTTCGGCTTAGGTCATGATCCTGGAGTCCCGGGACCGAGTCCCGCATCGGGCTCCCTGCTCAGCAGGGGGTCTGCTTCTCCCTCTGACCCTCCCCCCTCTCATGCTCTGTCTCATTCTCTCTCTCAAATAAATAAATAAAATCTTTAAAAAATAATAATAATAAAATAAAATAGCACAATACAATAAAAGGTAGTGTTTAAAGTATGTGAACAATACTATTGGCCAAACAAACAAAATACACAGAACAAGAAATTTTATTATCTTGAATGCTGGTGCATAACCAATAACAAGCTTAATTAGAGGAGGAGACAAAGAGGGAAACTTCAGATACTGAGGTGGATTTCTGGGCAGGTTTAAAACTTTTAAAGGTTGAGGGCATAATTGTTCAGTCTTTTTTTAGATGTAGGGCTTTCCTTTTACTTGACATGTTCACTAAAACAGTTATGCTATGAAGTTCAACCAAAGTCTTTCACCTGTAAAGTTAAATGAAAAACAGAAAGCGAGTAAAACAATTTCTCTATTATGTAAGAGTATTAGAAATAGTTTGTTTTGTTCTTTCACATACATTTTAATGTCTAAATCTGAAATTTTATTATGGATGTCTTAATTTTTGAGTTTTAAAAATGGTAAGACAATGAATTTCCTTGAATTACAGATCATAGTATCTTTATAAATGATCAAGATACATGTACAAAGTTTCAGATGCTCTTGAAAACACATTCTGAGATACAGCACACATGATACGTATTTCTTTTTGGGTTTGCTTCATACCCAATTTATTTTACACGAAAAATTTAGCCTTTCATCACTGGCTTGGACAGACCACAAAGTGGAATCTTCAGAGTTCTCTCAGTAGGCTTTCAGTCCAAATGATTCAGACATATTGAGTCCTAAATTGGATGTATTAGTTACATTTTCTCATGTAATTAATATCACTGGGGTCTTGTACTGGTAGTTTGTCTTGGTCTTAACTTATTCTTGCAAAACCATCCCTTACAGTGAAATGTGAAAGGTATTTTCTCCAATGCAAGGAAAATAATCTGGATCAATAACAAAGTCAAAGCCACAGGTGTTTCAGGAACATTCTTGAAAACAGATTTCCAGAGTCCTAAGATGTGTTTTCTTCTTCCTTAACAATTCTTTTTCATAACTGTGCAGTCACTGCCCTATTCTATTCTGCAAAACAACAACACACACACAAATTTTTTTTTTTGAGGATCAAGTTTTTCATTGGCACGGTACGATCTGGAGCTGGGATGAACCCAAAAGACAGTGGGAATGTTGGGTCTCTCCTCAAGTAGTTTCCTCCTCTTTTAACAGCACGTAATTACTCTCTATCAATAATCTCATCACAGCCGAGTTCTTCGGTCAGGCGATTGACAACCATAAGTGAAAAAAGCTCTTCGATAAAAGCCAACTGATCAAACGGGGTCTTCTCATAATGCATTTGAAACCCGCCATCCAGGGCTGCTTCCCTAGCTCTGGATGTTCTCAGAAACATCTTGTTGGCTTCTTCAAGGGCCGCTGATACTCTGTAGCCTGCACCACTCAGCTGCTCCTCTTCCGGATAATCATAGTCGTCCTCCCAGTCATCAAATTCCTCGCCCTCGTCCTCGCTCTCGAAGTCAGGGCCCGCGAGCTGGCCTGGCTGCTCCCCAGGGCTGGGCCGGTTAGCAAGGCCTCGCTCCCCCTGCGGCTCCGCCATTGGCTGGGCCGCCTCCTCCTCCATTGGGCCTTCCTCCTCGAGCTGTGGCGGGGCCCCGTTGCGGGAGGGGTTCGGGGATGGCTCCCGGCTCCCGCTGCCTACCTCCATCTGCGGAAGGTCACCCTCGCCAGGCATCACATCCATCTGCAGGTCATTGCTCTCTTCATACAGCTCGGACAGCTCGTTCATTTCCGACATTGTACAAGCAGCTCAACCTCTCGCAAGGCGTTTTTGCAAAATCGGAGCTACGCGGACGAGCCGTTCTGCGCGTGCGCAAACGCCGTGCGCTTGCGTGACCCTATGCGTTTGCGCGACCCCCAGACACCGCCTCCCGTTTGGCGTGCCCCTCGGGCGGGGGCTGCTCACTGTTCCGCGGGGAGTGGTGGTCCAGCTTTCGATCGGTTCAAACTCCCTAGCTAGACGCTCGGCGTATAAGAGAGTTACTTAATCTCCCCTTTCTTAACCGTTCCGCTGTTTATGATGCTATAAACTTGAAAATACAACGTTTAATCCTCCTCCCCCTGCTTCTTACCCCTTCTGCTCTCTCCAGCTCCTCTTCCTCCCACCCCAGGCAAAATCGCTTCTGCTCCAAGGTGTTAACCCCCTTTCATCTGTACGATTAGGACTTCTAAATCCACACCTCCAAATCACACAATGTTCCCAACCACCGATCAAAATACTGAGAACCGATCCATTCAGCTCTAATTCTGTTTTCCCCATTTAAAAAAAAAGTTAAATTCACAAACATATTATCTATCTCCTTAAAAACACATATGCTGAAGAAGTACTTGGTTCCATTTATTTTCCCAGGAGGTAACTTCCCATTGTCATCAATTTGGTGTGTATTCTTTAAATCTTTTTCCTTTGCATTTATATGGATCTTTACGTCCTCGTGGAAAAATCTTACTTTGTGTGTGGGTTTTTTGTTTTTGTTTTTGTTTTTGCATGCCTTACATAACTTCAATTACAAAACAAAAAGCCCCTCAGCAATGTCTTGAAGATTTAGCTTTGTTAGTATACATAGATGAGTCTTTTTTTCCTAGCATTTCATTTGTATAGCTATACTATAGTTGACCTAATTATGCACAAATTAATTTACGATTTTTCGATATTATAAACTATGGTTAAATCACATCCATATGCACCAGTGTTTCTCTAGAACAAATAACCTACGAGTGGAAAGGCATAATTGTAGGGTATGCATACTTTAGTTTTTTTTTTAAGATTCGTTTTGACAGAGAGAGACACAGCAAGAGAGGGAACACAAGCAGGGGGAGTGGGAGAGGGAGAAGCAGGCTTCCCGTGGAGCAGGGAGCTCAATGCGGGGCTCGATCCCAGGACCCTGGGATCATGACCTGAGCCGAAGGCAGACGCTTAACGACTGAGCCACCCAGGCACCCCTGCATACTTTAGTTTTAACACACAGTATCAAACTGCTCTCCAAGATTGCTCTCCTCAGAGGTGTTTGAGAATATCCTTGCCACACATGGTTTTGTTGAGCAATTTTATCAATTTAATGGTATCTTGTTTTATTTTCCATAGCCTTGATTTCTTGGAGATTGAGTATTTTTCAATATGTTTATTGAAATTTGTGTTACTTAAGAAAATTAACTGGTCTTATTTTTGGTTTATTTCTTTTTGTTATTGATTTGTAGGAATTTCTTATAAACTATATGAATACTTTGTTTTACATGTTGCAAATATATGCTCCCTGCCTGTTGTTATTTGTCTCGTTTCACGGGTCTTTTTTTTATACAAAAGTTTTAAAATGAGTTTTCCTGTAATCAAATTGAAGGGTTTTTTCCCCTCTTTTTCTTTCTATTAAGATGGATTTTCCTGCTTCACAGATCACAAGCATAACTTTTTATTTGTCTTCTAATATTTGAATAGATCTTTTATGGATAAAACATTTATATAAATACTATGAGGACAGGATTTGTTTATATATTTTTTACATGTATCCAGCTAACTCAGCCAACTCCGCTAATTTAATCACTGTCCTTTTGTTGGCTGTTTGGTGCCACATTTGTCATAGACTAAAAGACAATGAATATGTAAGTTTGTTTTTAGACTTTGTATTCAAATGAATTTCTGCCCTTTTATAGTATGTCTTGCTGATAAGGAAAATCTTCTCTCTTTGTTCTTTAAAAAATTGCCTTAGCTCTTTGCACATTTGTTCTTCCATGTGAATTTTAGAAGTAGCTTGAAATGTTACCCGAATGACATAGATGGAATTTTTACTGGAGTTGCGTGGAATTTACAGATTAATTTGGGGGAGAATCGACATCTTTACAATATTGTCTTCTCATCCATAGAAGTGATATATATCTTTCTACTTGTTTGTGTCTTATTTATACCCTTCGATAAAGTTTTCTAAAAAGCCTTACATGATTCATACTAGTTTTATACTTAGGTACTCTTGTAAAATATACCCCTTACCGCAATACAATATCTGATTAGCTATTGCTGGTATGTAGGAATGACAGTTGATCTTTATATATTGATTTGTTTTTAGTAATCACTTTTCTTTTTTTTAAAGATTTTGTTTATTCATTTTACGGAAAGAGACACAGCGAGAGAGGGAACACAAGCAGGGGGAGTGGGAGAGGGAGAAGCAGGCTTCCTGCAGAGCAGGGAGCCCGATGCAGGGCTCGATCCCAGAATCCTGGGATCATGGCCTGAGCCGAAGGCAGACGCTTAATGACTGAGCCACCCAGGCGCCCCGTGTTTTTAGTAATCACTTTTAACTGAAATATAAATATAGAAATCACAAATATAGAAAAGTGCACAAGTTGTAAGTGTGCAGCTTGATTATTACAAAATGGACGTATTTGTGTAACCACTACCCAGATCGAGAAACACCATTTGCAGGATCCCAGAAAACCATTTGCTTTCTCTTCCTTTGCCCCACTATCACCATCATCCGATTTGAAACAGAATAAAATATTTTTTCCTGTTTTTTCTGAACTTTATAGAAATTAAACCATGCAGTGTATATTCTTTGTGTCTAGCTTCTTTTGCCCAAGAAATATGTTCTTTGCTACATAGTAGTCCATTGTTTGAATATCACAGTGATCATCATTGGGATTGTTTCCAGTTTGGGGCTATTACAAACAGGACTGTAATTATCTTTCTTGAGAAGATCTTTGGTGCAGTATTTACACAATCCATTGGAATACAGCTAACAGTAGAATTGCTTGACCATCTTATGTAAGCAGAATTGTGTATAGATTAGGTTAAACAATTCTGATGATGAGATTAGCCAATTGATGCACAGTTGGTATTTCAATGAACCTTCAAAGCAGTATGACAAATACTTCTCTGTAAATTGGTCATTACACTGTGGTTTCCAAACAAGCAAGCCTAAACTCTCAAGTGAAAGAGATCGTCTTCTTGGCTAACTAATGCAGTTCACTGGGATAGTCTACTTCATATTGAAAATCTTAATGTTAGGGCCTTAGTATGCTTTTGGTGGTGAATGACTAAAACCCAATTCAAACTAACTTATATAAAAATTAATAACTAAAATAGAAAAACTCATAAAAAGATAAAGGGGGAAATGTATTGGTTGAAGTGATGGACTAAATATTACCACCAGATTTTTTTTTTTTTTTTTTTAACTCTCAGCTCTGATATTGTCCAGAGGGAAAGCTTCATTCTTCCATCAGGCTTTTCCCACATGGCAGCAAAAGATGGTTCCCAGAAGCTTTGGACTTAACCTAAGGCCCTTAATGGCAGAGAGAGGTGCATTCTTTCCTATTATCCATTTCAGTTCCTCTCCATGATATTGATTGGCTTTGCTTTATCCAGAGGGTAAAGCCCATTCTGATGGGCTAGGCCTGGATCCCATGTCCAGCCATAAGGAGAGGGGCAGTGATACGGGCATGTCAAACCTACTTGAACCTCATGAGATTATTACAGAATGGGGACGGAGTAGTTTCCAAAGCGATGCTGAGCAGGCAAAAACAAAACATACAACTGTATGTCCATTACTGTTAGATTGTATGTAACTAGGCATAATTAATTTATAGCATCATCCATGTTTAATCTGTTTATGTTTTACAGATTATTGCAAATCATCATATGCAGTCTATTTCATTTGCCTCTGGAGGGGATCCTGTAAGTATGGACTCATGAAAGCTCTTTTTGTAAGAGTTAAAAGAACTTCCATGTAAAGCATGTTAGCCACCACATAACTTTTCCAGTGTTTTATTACAATTTGTGAGTAGCTATGTACAATCAAAGATTTGGCTTTGACAAAATATTTTCTGTTACTGATTTTTAAAATGTTTGGATTAGTGGATGAGCTAATAATATTCCATTGTGTTGTGAGTCATGGAGCTATCATCTGAGATTCTTCTTGTAAGTAACATCTAAGTCATGAAAAACAAATATGTCATACATGTGTTGCCAGTCACCCCTCAGCATTCTTAACAACACAGAGTTCCAGGCAGATCCTTTTAAGCAATGGATTTGGCATATGAGGGGAAGCCTAGCTGCCATTCCGGCTGTCAGCCAGGGCCACAAAGTCTCATCTAAAATGAGCAACCAGGTTTGCAGAAGCTTGTGGAGGGGGAAAGCTTAGCTAGCAGGAGAGAACTGCAGTTCCTTCCTCCCTAGAGGCCACAGGGTCCTCGTTCCCCATGAATTGTGGGAGACTGAGCAAGTGGTCGCTCTCCAAGCCTACTTTACAGAGTGAAGGGTCATTCCCTTACTCCCTACTCCATACTTCTGAACCAGAGCCGAAGGAGGGAAGCATTGAAGTTAGGAAGCCTGGGACTCACCAAGAAACAGATCTGTTTAAACTGAGGGGGTAGAAGGAGGATTTTGCTGCTCCATGATACTGGGACATTTTTCTTCTCCCTGCAAACATATAGAAGCTAGAAGAGGACTGAGTTTGATTTTCGTAAGGATTGAACATCAGTAAGGTCAAGAAAACATACGGGGAGCAAATGGAGACCTTGTTCTTCCTGACAATGTATTACCTTCTTTTCTGTTGAGCATTTAATATTAAAGATTGTATCCTTCAGAAATGGGGGAATAAAATCCAGTACAATACTTGTTGTTGTTTTTTCTATCCACCACATTTAGTTTCTCACTTCCAATTGAGGAATCAAATGGAGGGTCATAAATGATAAGACATATAATTCAGAAATCTAAGAGAGGTATGGAACAGTAGTAAAAACTAAATCTGGCAGGTGATGTCACTGCAAAGTTTTGACCTCTATGCTAAATATTTAAAAGGAAAAATTATTGTCTATCCTAAAAGGAAATGAAGTTCTGAAGTTACTCTGTTGTAATCATTGCTTCCCTTACTGGCATCTAAAATAAGCGACTTTCTTCACTTGGTTGTTGGTGTAACTTTTTCGTGTGTGAAATATATAGTTAAATGCTACTTAAATTACCCTATTGTTTAAAAATTTCAGTAATTACTTGTGTCCACATTGGCTACCAGTGACTCAAAATGTTCAAGCATGTCAAACCTAAATCTCCTGTCTTCAGAACTTATTTGAAGCATATGGAAGAAAAGTCCTATTTATAGGACTTCAAATCATTGGGGTGTTTTTTTTTTTCTTTTATTAATGGACACTTAATTTTCCCTTTAGGCTTCTCTATTTTCTCATCTTTAATTTTGGGTATAGTTATTTTCAAATGAATAGATTAGTTCCATGGTCCTACCATTTAATTAATACGTAAACCAAATTTTAAGAGCTCTACCTCTTCCCCAAGAGATTCCACAGATGGCCGATTGTGGATTCATTAGCAAACAGGGGGCATGCAAGGTGCCAAGCACATAGCAGTGGCAGCTTGGACCCAGTACTGAACCTGAACTCCCATCCAGCCAGCTTTGTAATCTGACCTCACCGTGGTAACAAAGCAGAGAGGGTTGACTGAATCCAGCCTGAAAAGACCAACGTTGTCTCTTCTCTTCCTAACGTTATAGCTCAGTCATCCATAAAGGAACTCAAATACTTTCCTTTAGTTATGTAATGAGTTCTATAAGCTAAGGGTTAAAAATAATTATAGGTGTTTGCCCTAAATTTCCCTTTGAACTTTCAAGGGTTGCTGTCATTTTAGCATTGGTATGCAAATCATTGTTTACCCTCGGCAAGCCTGCATGATGTCTATCACAGTTCTCCCGAATGCTAATTCTTTGTAGATCATCTTCACATGCCTTTAGTTTTTGTAATACTTTCAACCCACCAAAGCACTGCCCTTACCAAAAACAAATGGTAAAGAATTTGTAGTGCTGCGGGGAAATTTGAGTGGGACCCCTGTGCTTTCTGCAACTGGGGCAAAAAGCCTGCTATTCAAATTTAAAACAGAAAACTGGAGTGACCTCAAGCATTGGCTTTCAGGGTCCTCTAGGTGAAGTGCCAAGTTTTGGAGTCAGGGAGACTTGACTTACTTAACCTCTCCTGGCTTCGGGGGGGTCCTCATCTATAAAATGGGGAATGAGCACCCTTGCCTCACAGCCTAGTAAGGAGGAAGGGAAGTGATGCGCGTAAGCTGCTAGTGCTGTGCCTGGCACCACGTGATGGGAGAGAGCTATCACCCCTGTTGCTAGCACATGGCCATAGCTTTGTTTAGGACACTCCCTGAGATCATTTAGAACTTCACAGCTACCTGGGTGCGAGGTGCTAAAAGTCTCCATGGCCCAATGTAGTACCTTTCTTTCAACCAGATTTCCTCCCAAGTTTAAGAAATATTGGCTGTTCTTCCTTACCTTTTGACCTTTGCTCACCCTTACCTTTACTCTCTTCTCGAAGACATTTACTTGTCTTCCTCCTGTCAGCCCTGAAGACAGTTCTTGGTAATGCTTCTGTATCTCTGTATACTTTCTCCTTTTCAAAAATGCATTCCAAGTATGTCACAAATATATGTTCTTACATTTTTTTCCCATCATTTGTGCCTTGCTTTTAACATTCTTTAGATTCTCCCAGAAATTTACAGTTACAGAATTTTAGAACTCTAAGACCGCTGGAGACTGTTTGGAGGACGAGGTCCCACAACCTCTTTCCCACCATCTAATGCACCAGACAGTGTTGCTGGCGTCCTCCCATCTCTTCGACTTTATAAATAGCAGCCAAGCCCCCAGCACTAGTGGCTTTGCTTCTAAATTCATATAAAATAAAGCTCATAGATGTGACCTTATTTATTTACTAGATATTTCAAACCTTTTATCTGTTAGCATAAGATAAGTTTATTTAGGTGTTTGTTATTTTTTAAAATAACTGAAGACAAGTTATGCTGACCCTGAAATCTGCTTCCTGCGTGTTTCACTGTGGGTTATTAAGTGATTGTCCTTGAGGGTATTATACCCGGGCTTTTATTTCCTGCCAGTTGATTGCATCTTCCCTCTGGAGAGTCATACTTCTAATCTGCAAATGGCATTGTGTGTATGTTTTTTTTCCCTGAGAACTGAGATAACAAAAAGCATCTTTAATTATTAAAATCTTATCACTCATCAGTTTACTGTTTCAGTAAAAGTCAGAATTACCAAGTGGCTTTTTGTTTGTTTTTACAAAGTCAGCCACACATCTTTTTGAACTCCTTAGATTTTTCATGGGTTCTCTTTTTCAAAAATGATTTTTCCTTTCTAGATATTGATCAAATAAATGCTTTGTATTTTTGCTTTGTTATTTTTTAAGTTAACTCACACTGCACACAAGCAAGCTAACAACCACAAAGCCCAATGTGTCTCTGTAATTGACTTATTTTCTGACATAGATGGTGTCTCTTTGGACAACTGGGAAATCATGGCACCACCTCCTAGTTCATGACTCCTTTGTGGTGGCATAACCCCTGGTATTTCACCTTTCAACATAGGAGACAGTCACAGTCCCTAACCATTTTTTTAAGAATGTATGTCCTAACATATTCCCTATGTAGATTCTTTTTTATTCTCAGTAAATAAGTATCACTAAATCTGCCTCTAAATTTTTAATTTTCAACTTCTCTCTCCAAGGGGCAGAGGATGTGGACTCCACAGTGGCTGAACTACACAGTGTGTATTTATATTCCCTCCTAGGATGCTTTTCTTTTCTCTTTAAGTAGAAACATTTGTATGTAAGTCCCTACCTCAGTGTCATGTCCTAAATGTACTCTTATCTTTCAACAGTATAATCCATTCATTTTAAATGCAATCATTTTCCCTTTTTTATAGGATACTACAGACTATGTCGCCTATGTAGCTAAAGATCCAGTTAATCAACGAGGTATGGAAAGCAACTTCTAGATTTTTTTTTTTTAAAGATTTATTTATTTGAGAGAGCGAGAATGAGAGAGAGAGAGTACATGACGGGGGGAGGGTTAGAGGGAGAAGCAGCCTCCCTGCCGAGCAGGGAGCCCGATGCGGGACTCGATCCAGGGACTCCAGGATCATGACCTGAGCCGAAGGCAGTCGCTTAACCAACTGAGCCACCCAGGCGCCCCGCAACTTCTAGATTTTCTTAAGCACTGGTATATAGCACCTTTAAAAAGTAACAAGCAGTTCTTTTCAATATACAGAGTGGTGAGGATCACTAGAGTGCTATATTGGGTTCTAGAAATATTATGTGAATTTGAGTTGGAAATAAATAGCCCTGCTAGCAGAACAAAGTAGAAAAAAATATATAGTTGGGATTTAAGTCCCAGTCACTTGAGGGATCCTTATACCCAAAGGCTTATAATCTATTTGTATAATCAAAAGAAAAGCTGTTTTGGTTATGATAGAAGGGACTGGCTGCCACACCCCCAATGAATGAATGAATGAATTACACAGAAGACCCAAGCCAGTGAGATTATTGGTCTCAGCAAGTGTGTGTGTGTGTGTGTGTGTGTGCGTGTGCGTGCACACACATGCACATGAGTGTATGTGTGTTGAGCCTGTGCATTTGTTATTCGAAGAGTCTGGCATGTCACTGAGTGTTTGGCTTCTTCTCATTTTTGGATCTCAGCTTAAATGTCTCTTCTTCAGAGAGATCTTCTTTGACTGATAGCACTTCCTATCTCTAGTAGCATAACCCACCCTGCTGCATCATAATACTTTATTTCTCTTCTTATTAACACTTAGCCCACATTTTTGTTTTTTATTTACTCATTTGTTGATGTGTTTCATGTCTGTCCTTCCTACGGAAAGCTCCATGAGGGCAGGAACCTATCTACCTCATTTACTGCTGTTTCCAAAGCACTCATCAAAAAGCCAGACACATAGGTGTTGCAACAAAAATAACTATATTTGTTGAGTGAATGGAAGAGTTAAGTTGATTGGATTTCTCATCCCAGAATTTAGCAAGTTCGCCTAAGTAAACTCATCTCCCGGTGGAACTTTGGGATAAGGGCCTGAAATTTCTTAAGTCATTGGACCTCTTTAGACAGACATGGTTAGTGTTGCTTCTCATCCCTGATTCTGGAACATTCAACTCCTCTTAAGGATGAGTCTTAGGTTGCTTCTTCTCCTCAACTTGAACCTATTAGGGCAGCATCTTGTGCCACCCCAAGGATAGAGTTTGCTCCAACACATTTATTAAGTACACGTGAAGTAGAATTTGGAAATTCAGAGAGTTATAAAACAAAGAGGTGAAAGTGTACATGGCATGCTGGGGGTAAATAAATAGAACATATTTACTAGAATGCAGATTGGGTATGGAGGAAAAATGTCTAAAAGACATCTAGAGGGCAGATAGGATAGAGCCGATAAGTAGGGACTGAATCTTCAAGTAACTGGGTGGAAAATGCTGTTTACAAAGCAGAGCTTCAGGAAGATTTATTTGGGAATAGGATGGATTCAGAGAGAAACTTAAGGCAGGGAGATCTGTTTGGAAGCTATTACGATAGTCAAAAAGGAAATGATGAGGACCAGCTGCTAACACAGGACCTGGCACGTGGTAGATGCTTAGCAAATGCTTGCCAAAAGAACATGGCTCGATGAAATGGAAAAGCAGAAACAGGTGACAAGAATTAAGCAATACTCCATTGAAACTGACTCACTGTAAACCATATAATGAAGAATGGATAACCATCAAAGATGAGCAGGAGAGACAAAAACTAGTGAAAGGGAATGGGGGTGTAGGAATGGAACACAACAGAAGATACCAGAAAAGAGCAGCCTTTTTAAATTAAACCTGAGTTTCCCAAAAGAATCACTGCATGCTCTTTTAGGGAAGGGCTCTGAACAAAAAGCCTTTTCTCTTAACCTGAAAGGACAGGGTGAAAGGAAGAACAAATAGATCAGGAAGTCTAGATGTTGAGTAACTTTGCCATCAGTCACTGAATAGCTCAGGCCTGTCATTGCTCTTCCATGAATGGTGGTGAGGCATTCACAGACTGATGCTAGTTGCTTGCTTGCTTCTCTAGGGGAATGGGTCTACCTAGAAAATAGATGATGTAGAAGCATAGGGTAATTTTCTGCGTGCGACTCTTGGTTTAGGCTCAGGTCATGATCTCAGGGGTGTGAGATCAAGCCCCTTGGCCGGCTCCGCGCTCAGTGGGGAGTCGGCTTGAGGTTTCTGTCTCTCCCTCTGCTTCTGTCCCTCCCCCTGTGCACTCCCTCTAAAATAAATACATCTTAAAAAAAAGAAACAGGGTAATTTTTTGGGGGGTTAAAAAGTTGTCATCTCCTCCTCCTTATTGCTCCTTTTCCGGTCTCCTCCTTCCCTTTCTTATTTATCTTGGTCGTAGAAACTTCTGTGAGAAGCCACTCCCTTGTCAGCATAGCCCCTGCTTGCACACCCCTCCAGAGTCAAATCCCTTCTCCTCACCGGAGCCCCTGGACTTTAATTTGTGCCCAGAGGTGCCAACACGGCTTTCAAGCCCACACATAATTATGAATTACATACTAATATAAAAGGCGCTGAGCTAATCATTGTGGCGGAAAAACAATTCCTGGCCAGCTTGGACCCCTCATTTAGTGGGAGAGAGAAACATGGTGTGTTGGAGGTGCATGGAGAAGGAGGGGGGCCTGGACAACAGCGTGTGGGACACAGCAGGGGCTCAGTCAGGACTTGTGGGAGAAATGAATCCAGGCCCAGGTAAAAGAGCCCTCTCATGAGAGCTCAGGGCTATGGGTTTGGGTGTGTGAGTGTGTGTGTAAAGGTGGGGTCGCAGAGAAAGGCAGGAATAAAAGTAGGGGAGTCATGGCTGAAAAGCGAGGCCAGAAACAGAGTGTAGAGGGCTTTGAATGCTGGCCAAAAGGTCACTGGGAGCCATTGAAGATTTTGAGCTTTATAGCAATTATTCTGGCTTCTGCCATTTTATTGAAATTGCAAAATGATAACTTTTCTGGCATTTGTATCTGTGAAAGTGATGCCGGAGGGCAGAAAACAGTCTGGAATTGTAGAGTCCAATTTAGAGGACATCCCATTAGTCCCAGGCAGGAGTGGTACTGTTTACATTACACTGGGGGAGGAAGGAACCATTTGGACACATCTGTGAACTATTGGAACTTGGCAATACTTTAGATATGAAGGTTGTTGAAGAAATAGAAATCAGATGTTCCTGAGGACTTAATGAGATATTATATACAATGCAAATATCCCAATAGGTGGCTCGTAGTAAGTATATAATAAATAGTAGCTATTATTATTATTACCCTGTGTGATATGGATTAGTGTTGCCATTAAGAAAACAGGGATTATTACAAATGGGAAAAAAGATAATCCACTAGAGAAACGGGGGAAAATCCTACCATTTATTGCATGCTCACCACATGGCAGGCATTTCATCCTTACATCAACCCTCTGAGATCAGTATTAATTTATTCCTTTATTATAAAAGCAAACACTGGCGTTGAGAAAAGTGAGATTGTTTCTTAAGCTCAGCCAGCTAATAAGCAAGTGAATCAACTCCCAGGTTCTGAGCACACCTTTACAAAAGAACATTACAAGGCACCAAGAAACATTTAGAAAATTTTACAAGTTTACTAGCTACCTTGTTAGCAATCAAATTATAGTTAGATACTGTATTTCATCTTCAAATTTCAAATATTGAAAAAAAGGTAAAATGGGGTTTAAAGTAGTAGTTATTTTAAACAATGCCCATAGGATTGTGGATCCAAATGTTTTGGAGAGCAAGTTGACAGTTTGCATCCAAAGACTTAAAAAGGTAAATACTTTTGAACCAGCAATTTAACCTCTAAGGAAATAAATAACATGCACAAAGATTAAGCAATAAAGATTATTGTCATATATTATTTATATAATAGAAAAATAGAATTAATTCAATATTTATAAATAACAAATTATGTAAATGAATCCATAGAATGTACTACTATCCAGCAATTTAGGAGGCCAGTGCCTTATCCATTAGGCCACTGGGGCACTATCCAGCAATTTAAAGCTAGTGTAATAGAAGAATAAATAATGACCTGGGGTAAATGTCGACAGTGTTATTAAGTGCAAAAAGCAGATTGTGAAAACAATGTGCATAATATGACCCCAGGTAATTTTTTGGAGGTGGATATCCTTAGAAAAAAGATTGGAAAGAAAAAGATGCCAAAGTATTAATAGCAATTATCTTTAGGTAGTGAGACTTACATAATTTTTTTTCTTGGTGGGCCTTTTTATTTTCTAAAACTCCTACAGTGAGTATTTATTATATTTGTAAAAAGAAAAAAATGTTCTAAATCCTTGACTAAATAAAGAAAGTAGTGAAATCAGAAAGAAGATGTTATAGAATTACCTAGTGAGTTTGGTTCATCTGGGGGAAATGTTCAGCAGGTAGGAGAAGCTCAGGGTGGGAGAGGGGAGAAGAGGGCGGAAGAGAGTGGGGATGGGAGTGTGGGGGGTAGGGGAGACAGAGAGAAAGAGAGAGAGAGAGAGAGAGAAGAGAGACCAGGCCTTCAGGTGCAGGTTTGGAAAAACTGCTAACTTCATAGCCCTAGGAGTAAGCAAGATCACCAAAGGAGGAACCTAGAAAGGAGAGGGCTGAGGGTCTCAGGGAGTAGAAGTCAGAGGAGGCAATAAAGAACCAGAGGGGTAGTCAGTGGGAGGAGAGAAAATAGGAGATGAGTATCATCTAAGAAGGAGGAAGAGCACATTTCTCTGGGAGAAGACATCCCAGAATGAGACACCTCAGAATGCCACATACTGAAAAGGAGCTGGGGAGGGGGGGGGGTGAAGGTGGAAAATGCCTTCCAGTCAGGCAGTTAACAGGCCATTGGCCCCCCTGGGAAGCACAATGTCAATGGATGGGATAAAGGGCAGGAGAAGGCAGATCTCGGGGATGAGGAAGAGCATAGCCCACAGTCAGAGGAATCCTGAATGTTCCCATGGCCTCTTATTTGTTCCATTCACTTTTAGCATTAGTGTATTCAAATCAGGGCAATGGTCAATTTTCCCATCTTGGCTAGGACCTTTTAGTGAACTCCACATTTTATAAAAGGCCTTTTCTGTAGGAAAGGCAAGTTACCCTAAGAATGTTTTGAGGTTACTTAGTGACTAATATGGCTTGCCCCTGTAATTGCTATGAATAGGAAATCCGTATTCTCTTCACCTCTCACTCCAAATGTGTAGTAGTCCAGGAAGGTTTAAATATTTTCTCTGAATCTAGTATGTGAAGAGGCCCCAGTTTACCTGGGTACAGGAAGGTCATGGTTCTCAGTCTCTGAAGAAAGTTAAAAAATTGTTTTAAAAGACTGTAAAAACAATTTAAATTAACCTATTTACTTATATATATGGTTATGGTTATAAAATCTATGCACGACTGCCCTGGTGACATCAGTTAACTACGGACTGACTGCTAGCTCGCCTCTTTGGCTTGGTTTCTTCCTAGGAGTGGAGAACTCCTTACTTCAGTGCTACAGCGCCATCTGGTGGTTGACCTTAGGTGCTGCACTTTTGAATTTCGAGTTTATTAAAAAAACAAAAAACAAAACCAAAAAAAAAACCCCTGGCCTATTAAAAATAAATATAAACTAGTAAAGAAGGGCCTGTTATCCTCTAAGAATAGTTCTCAGCCTCTTGTCCATGAGTATCCAATTAGGAGACCAAATGAAAAAAATTGAAGAATATGAATCTAAGATTTAAAAAAATCCTCTTTGATACAGTACTTGATACCCAAAGGTAGAGTTATGGGTCTGTCTGGCTGCAGGTGGAATGAAAAGAACCCATACTTGCATCTGATTCCATCTCAGGCCTCCAGGCAAAGTTATCATATCGTTGGAAAGCCACATTCTTTTTTTGGCCATTGGGACTTTTCATACACTTGTCTTTCTTTCTTCCCATTAGCTAAAGACTGGTCAATTCTTGGCCAACCTGGCTGCTTATCCAAGCTTTTGGAGATGGGTCTAACCCTGGGAAATGGGCACATTTGTATGTGATTCAAAGCCCATCTGTATTGTGGCCCATGACCAACCTCAAAAAGAACCAAGACAGTTTTTACAGAGCCGCATGTCCCTGAGTAGCAACAACAGCATTGTGTGTGTTCGCCGAAGGCAGGGAGGCTGCACAGGATATCTGCACAGGGTCAGCCTATTTGTCCAGTGTCATTCCTTTCCTGGTGACGGGCACCACTGTTTGTTTTCTATTCAGTCTTCTCAAAAGAGTAATATGGCGGTAATGAGGTTCTCCAAAGCAAAGCAGAACGTGTTGGTAGCATCAGCCCAAGAACAGGACCAAATCCTCAAAGTATCAGAATCAGAAGAGTTGAGAGAAGTAAAAACATTTTGGAAGCATGTGAGAAGTGGTGGTGGGTTTGGTTGTTTCCTTCCTTGCTGAGTACCCGTATGCCACAAGAACCCACGTGCCTGTTTCCCCGGAAGGCTTAAGCTGCTGTGACAGAGGGAAATTAGGCTCTCTAGAAAGCAACAAGGGACTTCAAAGATCACCTGTGCCCTCTCTCGGCAGGTGAGGGTATCGCTGCAAACCGACTCGTTCAGGGTCACACACATTGTGGCATAACTGGAATTTGAACTTGAATCTGAATCTTTCCACGGAGTTCTTTTAAGTGTTTTTGTTTTCTCATCCCCTTAAAGGGAGATACACTCATTTTTCTTCAGGTGTATAGATGTATGTACGTTTGTTTGAATTTCCTGCCTCTCTCATTATCTTCCTTCCTCTCTAGACCTCTTCTTGAATCTAAGAAAAAATAAAATTTAAAAAATCATTTTCTGTATTTTGATATATCTCTGATGTTGACTTTATTTCAAATTGGACCAGAAATTTATGAGATGAAAAACAAAAGAATTCAAGTGAATGGCCTTTTCTTATCATAAGGTAACACAACTTCTCTTTCCTCAACTGGAGGGCACTTTCCAAGGCCACTTTGTAGGTGTAAGGATATCTCCAAGAGCAAAGCAAGCAGTGATTCATACTACTCAATGGCTGGAAGAAATTGCCTCACTATGGGGCTCACTGCAGGTATCATTTCAATGCAATTGAAGACAACTTCTCACACGAGAATTATTGATGTAATTCGGGAAAATCAATATGTATTCAATCAACACAATTTTTAAAACACCTTCTATGTGTTGGTCATGTGTGAAGCTACTGCAGAGAAAAAAAAGAGCGATTTAAGATTACAGTTTAAAGATAGATCAAACATTTCCCTTTGGTAGAAAGGATATATATTTATAGACATTCTTTTTTTATTTTTAAAGATTTTATTTATTTATTTGACAGAGAGAGACACAGCGAGAGAGTGAACACAAGCAGGGGGAGTGGGAGAGGGAGAAGCAGGCTTCCCGCGGAGCAGGGAGCCCGATGTAGGGCTCGACCGCAGGACCCTGGGATCATGACCTGAGCCGAAGGCAGATGCCCAACGACTAAGCCAGCCAGGCGCCCCCATTTATAGACGTTCTTAATTGGGTTTTGAAACTAGAATTAGCTCCTAAGTCTATATTAGGATCCAAGTTGCTTCTTTAAAGGGACAACCTTATAAGAAATGGTAATGATAATTCTTCTAGCGATTTGACACCTTGGCATTGTTTGATTTAATAAACCACCCCCCCACACACACAAACACATGCTTTCTAAAAATTTCATTTAAATCCTTTATTTTATCATTTTTTTAAAAAGATTTATTTATTTATTTTAGAGAGAGAGCACAAGCAGGAGGGGGAGAGGGAGAGAGAATCCCAAGCAAACTTGAGCTCAGCGTGGAGCCCGACTTGGGGACTTGACACGGGGTGCCATCTCATGACCCTGAGGTCATGAGCTGAACTGAAACCAAAAGTCAGAGGCTCAACCGACTGTGCCCCTTCATTTAAGTACTTTAAATGAAAGTCAAGTTAGTTCCTGAATGAGAATTATCTGGAGATTCCTTGAGATGAGTATTAACATAAGGCTAAGAAAAGAAACACTTGTAGGGTCTACTATCCCATGTTGGTATAGGCTTTGCAAATTCTATCAGATGTAAATGAATTGCCTTTTTCTCCAAATAGATACAAAATCCTTTCCAGGACAATGTGAGCATAAAATCATGCTTCCAAGTCAGCACAGTTAAATCATTCTATAAAAACAACTCTCTCTCCTCTCCTGAGGCGTCCCTTTTAGGAATGTGTCCCAGTGTTGGTTTCACTGTTCCCGAGATCCATGAAGCTTCCCGGGCATCTACTCTAATTCCTCATGCACTCACTTATGCCTTTCTATTCTTAGAGAATAGCTAGCAATTTTTATAACATTCTTATATATATTTAACTGTTATCAGAGCTTTTTTTCATCCCTCCATTCTTCAAGCTATATAAGCCAATATATATTTTTTTTAATTTTATTTCTCACGGGACTTATTGCCTCCATATTAAAGTTATTCCTAGGACTCTTTCTAAGCCATCCTTATGACACTTCCATTTCAATTAAATCTCCATTCTGCAAGGCCCTACGCAAGACCCCATACTCTCACCAAAGCAAGAATGATGTTCCATATGGTGGGAGGTGAATTTATAGTCCCTGAACATAAGCTCCTGTTTTTATGTCTGTCATAAAGCACCCTTTATGTTCTGTCAGCTGCACCCTTCATAATTTATTTCTTTAAATTACTTGTGCAAATTTCCCCCTTCGCGGGCGCCTGGGTGTCTCAGTTGGTTAAGCGACTGCCTTCGGCTCAGGTCATGATCCTGGAGTCCCGGGATCGAGTCCCGCATCAGGCTCCCTGCTTGGCGGGGAGTCTGCTTCTCCCTCTCTGGCTCCCCCCTCTTGTGCTCTCTCTCTCTCTCACTCTCTCTCTCACATAAATAAATAAAATCTTTAAAAAAAAAAATTTCCCCCTTCGCAGTAGCTGCTTCTCAGAGAAAGTATCTAATAACAATTTTAATATCTTCTGGTCATCACAAAATCTTGTTTGTTTTTTTTTTAAATCTTCTTTTTGATGCTTGATGGAGATAGTTCTTTAGTAGGATTTTGAAGACAGTGATTACCACACCATCACTGCTTTATAGTAGCAATGACAGGGCAAAGGGGTATTATAAAGCTCCCCTCTTCACCAGCAGCTTGTCCCCTACTTTGAGGGGAGAGGGGGTGGGGGGTGGGGGGAGGTTTGGAAAGTTATATTTTTGCAAAGACAAAATACCATGCCAAGAGCCTCATCTTCCTGTCAGATCGCTGCCCTAAGCATCTCTTTTACTGAATTCTAGAGCTAACTTTGAACGTGAGTCACATTTTTGGTTAAGATCAGTCTAGTTTTATAACAATGTGGGCCCAAAAAACCTGTCTTGAGACCACAATTTGTCAGTGTTCTGAGATATTTCAATGTAAAATATGAATGTTTCTTCTCTTTGATGCATATGAAATAGGAGGTATTCTTTTCTGCCACTTGAAAGCTGAAAAGAGCTTATAAACCTGCTCCCTTTTACTCAATTAAAAGTTCATGTTCTGGAAATATTTTAACTTTATATAACCTCTTCTTGTTGAAAATTTATTACAGTTTTTTTAATTTGTTTTTGTACATCCTCTTGCAGCCTGTCACATATTGGAATGCCGCAGTGGAATGGCCCAAGATGTCATAAGCACCATAGGGCAGGCTTTTGAACTCCGGTTTAAACAGTATTTGAAAAATCCTTCTTTGAATACTTCTTGTGAAAGGTCAGCCAAGCGTTCTATAATTATTTGACTTACTGTATTTATTTTGTTTTATTTTAAAATGAATTTTCAAACTAATGAAATGAGTCATTTCTTTTCCTACAAATAGGCAGTTTCAGTACAAACACGTAATGGCATTTTCTATTTTTCTTCCATTTATATTTGTCCAGGTATTTCTTCTTGCTTTGTATCAAAATTAAAGGAGACACTCAAAGTAAGAAGGGGTATGCCCTATTTCTCTGCTATTATACAGAGCTATGAATTAAGTAGTATCATAAAATAACAGACAGCAATACATTTCTCAGAATTGTTTCAGTCCCAGATCCCTTGCATACCACTAAAAAAAAAAAAAAAATCAACACTGAAGAGCAAAATAGTAAGAATCAAATGTCTATAGCAGGAATCACTGTTAGTTTGCTGGTTTGCAATGTAAACAGAGGTGCTCCAGCTAACGTGTGGGAGGGATGGAAGGTGATGTGACCCAAGGATCAGGTTGTTCTATCTGAGGCACAGAGAGTCTGTAAGGAAAGCTGAGCCCTTCAGGCCTGACAGACTCCAATGTGTGTGGAGTGCAGTGCGGCCTCTTGCTTGCAGAATTCACACCCGAGAGACAAAACTCACTCTTGGCCACTTTTAAATGCACTCCTCCCCCAATTAGTTATTTTGTGTATCAGCAAACACTGGGCTTGGGGATCTCCATTTATAAGGTGGTCTGGGGTAGAAAAGGAGAGGGGGTTACTAGGAGGCCTTGATGTTGAATTTTTCCCAGGGTAACACTTACATCTTAGTGCTGTCATTTTGTGACATGTAATGAACCCAACAAAACTATGTGGGTTGTTAGTGGAATCAGTTCAATCCAAAAGGACTTGATTTATTCTTTTTCATAAGAAACTTCTACTAATTCCAGTTTGGAAGAAAAGTTGTTTGTTTTTTTGTCCTGTTTCAATTTTTAAAACAATGCATGTTTACATAAATCTACCCACTTGCCACATATGGTTCTAATATTTCTTTATGATTCCCGTATACTCCTCCAGATCTGTGCAGACAAGATAGCTGGCCAGAGCTCTTACTTTTTTCATCTTGGTTTAATAAACTGGGCCAGGCCTTCTGCCCAATATCTAAATTTTTTTTTAACAAAACATTTCCAAAATGGTACAATCAAAGCATGCTGAAGATTGCTCAGGAAAACTTTATTTTTATACCCTACTGACAAAAATGACTTACATTTAGAGAGTTCATATATGTATATGTGTATGTGTGTGTGTGTGTGTTTCTTAATCACTGGGAGGAGACACAAAAGCATCACCCTTGGCACTTTTTGTTGGCTTAGCTTACTTTGTCTATGGAAAGCTAAACAACCATCTGGTTGCTTCCATCCAGATGTTTGACATCACTTAAGAACAGCTATAAACTTAAAACACCAGTGCAAAGTTTTTCGGGATGATTTGCATGGTTGTGATCCCTCTACCTCCCCTGTAGTATTTGAATTCCCACCCAGCCTCTTGGGGATTCCTTTTCACCTTACAGTGAGGAGGTGCCCACTGATGGTCCCGTGGAGGAGAGAGAAGACCACGAGTACTACAATGAAATCCCCGGGAAGCAGCCACCTGCGGGGGGTGTTTCCGATGTGCGGATCAAAGTCCAAGCCACAGAACAAATGGCTTACTGCCCCATACGGTGTGAGAAGTTGTGCTATTTGGTGAGTGATGTTTTATTATTACCGGAACTTAGCGATGTGATTCTGTCCTTGCCCCTGGAGAGTTTAAGAGTTTCCAAATGCTGGTTTAGAGAAAGTATCATCTCCCTCAGTACAGAGCCAGAGAATGAATCATTGTCGGAGCCTGCACTAGATCATTTTCACTCTGAATCCCCGAACCTCGGCCTACGTGGATGACTTCACGTCTCCCTTCGCTGGGAAGACCAGGGCTGGCCAACATGGGATGCTCAACATCACCCTTCCCCGTCTCCAGTCTTGCTCTGTTCTCCTTGCTGCTCATCCTTAGCTGCTGCCCTCACAGCCAATCCTGCCCCTGAGCTCCTGACCCCATCCCCTCCTGCCAACCCTCTGCCCTGGTTCTGTCCATCAACCCCTGTCTCAGTCTTTATTTTCTCTTTGTCTACCAGTTATCTCTCTTCCGTCTGCAAATAAATTTGGACTCCTCCAACCAACTCGTAATGTCTTACCCCCTTCTCATCTTCCTTTTACCCCACAAACTTCTAGAAAACATTGTCTCTATCCCAGTTTTCACATCAGCACTACATTTCTAAGATCTGAATTCTGCTTGACTGCTTGAAATGACTTTTATAGTGGTCACCAATGGTTTTTTGGTCACCGATGGTTCAATTGCTAAATCAGTTTTCTTCTTCAATACTCTGAATCTGTCTACAATCTGCCTCTTCCTTTTTTTTTTAGACATCTTCTGTTATCTTCTAAAGCAGTTCTATTCTTCCAGAAAAGTTGAAAGAATTACGCAGTGAACACTCATACACTCACCATCTAGAGTCTACAATTAATATTTCACTAAATTTGCCCTGTCATCCTGTGTAGCTGTCTATCATCCATCAACACATCTTATTTTTGGTGTGTTTCAAAGTAAGTTACATTTTTCTTTTTTTTTAGTATCTTTTTTTAAGTTTAAATTTTGCTAGTTAATATATAGTGCAATACTGGTTTCTGGAGAAGAATTCGGGGATTCATCACTTACATACAACACCCAGTGCTCATCACGGCGAGTGTCCTCCTTAATACCCATCACCCACCTAGCCCATCCCCCACCCACCACCCTCCATCAACCAAGAGTATGTCCTCTGTTATTAAGAGTCACTTATGGCTCGTTTCCCTCTTTCCTTTCTTCCCCCCTTCCCATATGTGCATCTGATTTCTTTCTTAAATTCCACATGTAAGTGAGATCATATGGGATTTGTTTTTCTCTGACTGACTTATTTCACTTAGCATAATACACTCTGGCTCTCTGGCTCCATCCATGTCTACCACATCTTCTTTATCCATTCTATCAGTTGATGGACATTTAGGCTCTCTCCATAGTTTGGCTGCTGTTGATAATGCTGCTATAATATCTTTCCTTTATATCTTATTTTCTTCCACTCCCTCCCCTGCAAACCCAAGCCCTTGCCCTTACCACCCTTTCTCTGTCTTTGGCCTTGCCCTTGGTTTCTCTTCTGGCAGAACATCTGTGTACAAACTCCTCCAGCTTCTCTGTTTTCAGCCATTACCTATTTCTCCAGCTATAATGCCATAAGCATTACATTGCTTGTGTTAGGATTGAACTCAGCATTTTCTCCTTGACTCCAAAGCACAATCCTCTACTGATTTACTCATGTTTATTAGTGGCACTGCTATTCTTTCATTAATCTGCAGTCTTTTGTTTTTCTCACACTCTGGGCTCCATATCAACTCAGTCTTCAAGACCTAGGAGTCTACCACGAAATCTTTTGAATCTACCCAGCCTCTCACATTCCTATTGCACCTTTCTAAGTTCTGGTCTGCACTTGCTCACATGATTCTGAAAACCCCTTCCTTGTCTCAAGTTTCATTCCCCCAAACCCTTCTGTATGGTACTGCCAGATTAATCCTTCTGAAGGATAGATATTGCCCTTTTCAAAGGCATCAGTGATCTCATTCCATTATTGAAGACATCTATCTATCTATCTATCTATCTATCTATCTATCTATCTATCTATCATCTTTGGGATCATTGCAATCCTTTGATGGATGAGACTTTCAAGGATGAAAAGTGAGCCTGGCATAAACCTCAGTAGAGTAGGGCTCCAATCTGTCTCTGTTAGATAAGGGTTTGCTAAATACTGAGTGTTTATACAAGTGTCCTGGAAATCACACTTTCTGGCTGAGACTTGGATTGAGTCCTGGAATGGGACCTTCCAAGCAAAAGCAGTAACCCTAAGGCTATAGGCCTTATATTGACAGCCTTTATGACTCTCCCCCTTCAAACCCACTTCTGCAGCCCCCAACCAATGCACTATCACAGGAGTCTCTGCTCCCCACCCAAAATCCCAGTTTCCTGTCAGACACTTCCTGTGTCAGAAAGTGAAGTTGTCTGCCATATTCTGCCGGGATCATTACTAGTGTTCTGTTTGTTATGTTTGTTTTTTGAAAGTATGACTGTATACCACATTTGTAAGTGTTTCACAATTTGTTGTTTGCGCAGCCTGGAAACTCCAAGTGTAGCAGTGTATACGAGAACTGTTTAGAACAAAGCCAGGCAACAGGTAAGTACAATTGTCCTTCCCCATGAAGTATTTAAGAGCCAGGGCCGCACACAACCATACGACTTGCAAGGGATAAGGACAGTGGCAGATGGGGAAGGCGGGTGTATATAACCAAACACATAATGCTTCGGCTGCAGGCTTCCCACGTTCTGAGAGGCCCAGAATTACCACATGTGTGTAGTTTGGTTTTGCCTCGCACTTCTGTGCTCTACCACACCATCATTCTACCTTAGGAGGTCTTGCACTGCTGTCACGTCATGAAAAGTCTTCCTGGAAAACTGCTTTCTCTGCTTACAACTCAAGGGAGTTCCACTTCAAAGAAGATCAGACATTAAGCTAGTATGAAAATTGATGCGTGTCAAATCCATTAGGATTAAGATAAAATCTTTAAGCAGAAAACAAAAAGAAATCTGAAATATGAGAATCCCAATTAAGGGCCCATGTAGCCCACACTTTCCAGGGCATTAAGTGTCTTATTACTGCCGGTGATAATTGATGTTGGGCACAACTTTTCCACAACACAAATGTAGAACGTCAACCATCAGATTGGAAATATGTTTTCATGAGGTTATACTGCTAGTTAGTCATTTAATTCTTATAAATTGTTGATAGTACTTATTTCTTTGGGAAGCAAAGTTTTGCAGCATTAGAGGGTGAGAGAATTGGATGGTATAAGTAATAGGGTGGAGGATAAAGTTGGATAACCACACTTAGGGACTCAAATTAAATTAGCAGGAACTTGCCACCTAGAAGGTAGTCGCTTCTAAAGATACTTTTATACTTCTCATGGAATTATGCCAATGTAATCTATTAATTTTATTATTATTTGAGAGAAAGAGAGAGTGGAGAGGTG
Source organism: Neomonachus schauinslandi (assembly GCF_002201575.2). Lineage (NCBI taxonomy): Eukaryota > Metazoa > Chordata > Mammalia > Carnivora > Phocidae > Neomonachus > Neomonachus schauinslandi. Next base: position 89,011,767 of record NC_058411.1, on the reverse strand, counting down.
GGGGCAGAGGGAGAGAGAGAGAGAGAGAGAATCCCAAGCAAGCTCTGCCCAGCGTGGAGCCTAATGCAGGGCTCCATCTCAGAACCCTGAGATCATGACCTGAGCTGAAATCAAGAGTCGGACGCTTAACTGACTGAGCCACCCAGGCTCCCCTAATTTTATTATTTCCTATACAAGGGGGATACATGAAAATTTATCATTTTAAAATATATTTTTTTAAGATTTTATTTATTCATTTGAGACAGAGAGAGAAGTGCATGAGCAGGGGGAGAGGCAGAGGGAGAGGAAGAAGCAGGCTCCCCACTGAGTCAGGAGCCTGATGTGGGACTCGATCCCGGGACCCCGGGACCACGACCTGAGCCGAAGGCGGACGCTCAACCATCTGAGCCACCCAGGCGCTCCCGAAAATTTATCATTTTAGGTACAGCTATGATTGCTATCTTTCTCCACTGTGCAAAAATAATAGGAGTAGTGAGTTAAGACAGTATTGTTAATTCTTTAAAAATATGGTTCTTTTTGATAGATATTAAAATTCCCTGCCCTTCTTTAAAGTCATTTACAACTTTAACCTAACTTTTAATAATATGACTAAAACAAATTAAATTAATGGGAAGTGTAAATGTCTTTTTACAACTATGCTCCCTAGGAGCTATATTCCTCCCTCCCTCCTTTCCCTTAGTCGGAAATCCCTAACCTAAGGATTTAATAGTCAGGAACATATCACATATGCCCAGTATTACAGTCATTTCCTACCTCTGTTGAAGCTCACTTGGAAATATCTCTACATCCTGTTCCATCTCATTCTATATTCTTCATTTATACAACACTTCACTCAGTGGCTATTTACGAGGACCTCCTGTGGATCTGGCACTACGCAAGGAAGTAGGAATGGAATCACAACCAGTACTCATGTTGTTTGCAGTTTAAGCAGGAAGACACACCTTAAGCAAATGCTTACAAATAGGATGACTGTTTCAAAGCCCAACATGTCATGAGAACAAATAACAAGGAAACCTAACTTGATCTGAGGGGCTATAGAGGGTCTCCCTAAACTTTCTACTAGCAAGCAACCAAACCAGGACCCGAGGGATTAGCGGGAATTATCCAGGCACAGAGAAGGAAACGGGGAAGGAGGGGCGAGAGAGGGAGAGAGAGAGAGAGAAAAGTATAAATGGGAACCAGAATTCCTGGTGTGGTGGGACCGCTTCCTAGATCACTGCAGAGAGAGGACAGGGGAGAGAGAGAGTCTTGGACCTAGATAGAGTCCTAAGGAACTCCAGAATTTTGGGTCCTATACAAATCCCTCTCTCCCAGCTCATCCTCCTCCTTTCCATTAAATAGTCGTCGTGGCACATCCTCCTGTCCTCAGTCACCTGGCTTCTGAAGGGAACTCACTGAAGGAAAACCCTCGACCTTCCTAGAATGATGTAACATATGCTAAATCACAACACGACCGTTGGAGAAAAGGAGTATGGTCTCCTTTTTTCCCATCAAGAACCCCAAAACATACATTTATGAAGGAATTAATGGATATAGAGGTACTGTCTCAATCTTACTCAAGATATTTCTTTTTGTAAGTGTAACCTTGTCATAGAATCCAATTTATTGTTTCTGTTTATCTTGGTTTTAATTCTCCTTCAAACCCAACAAACAATGTAACCCCTTATTCTTTCATGGTATATATATGCCTTAAGCCAATATAAGCAGATCCAAACTTACGAACAGACTTTATTTGGAGCCTGGAATATACTTTTCCAGAATTAGTTAATTCCAGAATTAATTCTAGCCATGATGGCTATCTCCTAGACAAGTGCACCATGTTCTTGTATTCTGGTTTGCTTGTACTAGAGCTTAAATGTATATTTTGGAATGACAAATACAATGATAGAAGATTCTATTGCAAGTGCCTGTTCTTCAGTTGCACTCCAACTGTAGGATAGCCTGGAACCAATACAGAGCTACCTTCCTTGTGGTGGCCTTGAGCTAACAGTTCGTCACTGGGAACCTTTCAGAATCTTGGGAAGGTGAGAGATGGTTTTTGTAGTTTGGAAAAAGTCCTCCAGCTGGATACTTTTTCCCCCTGAAAATCATAGAGCTACAACATTGTTTCCTTAGAAAAGCAGGTTCTAAGTTCCAGTGAGGAGCCAGAATGCTAGGAAGCCATCTCCCTAGACCTCAGCCACTAAGACCATAGAGGGATAGAAGAGCTCAACCCCTGCTCCAGGGGCCACAATAATTAAGGCCACTCCTATTGTGGTAGGAAGGACTTTGCTACTATGGTGTCCATTCATTCACAGATACCCAGAAATCAGGTGTTGCTAGCTTGGGGCCTGCCTGTGACTACTTGGGCCTATGTTTAAAAACGATTCTGAAATTCTTGACCAGTGAGCAAATTAATAGCAGTTGCCAGAATAGCAAATACAAGTATTTTATGGCTTTTCCTAGAGATTTATACATAAGCATTTGAGAGACACCTATACAAATATTTTCAATAAGGTTTGGCTTTTTTCCTCCCAAGACATTTATTTATTCAAATACTGACTTAAAACTTGAATTCCAGTATATTATAAATACTGCAATAGGCTTCTGCTTGTTGAAGAAGTTAATTATATTTATCACCAGACTTATAAAAGAAGTCTATCCCTACTATTAAATTCCCTTATGGAAAAAATTAATTAGCAAAACAGAATAATGTTTCCCTGACCCTCAAGTTAAAATGGAAATAAGATACTTTTAATCAAAAAGACATTAAATTCCCACAAACCCTAAAGGTTTGCACTTAAAAACTTTGGTACTTAAAGTATATACACTGTGTACACCGTGTATTTGTTTTCTGCCACCAATCTTCTCTTCAACAGGTTGCATAGGTTCTTGGAGTAATAGTTGGCAGAAAGAAATTTTGGAATGCATAATGGCTGGCATATGTGGTTAAGCTCTTGTCATCCACACACTTGACCCAAGAAAGATTTTAAATTTGTGTATAGAGTGAAGTACCTATATATTTTTTAAGGCAACATTGCTGAGTTAAATATAATAGTGCAGTTGAAGAAAAGGAATAGTCGTTTTCAAGAGAGACTGGGCAAGATATGAATGCTTTTGTGTAATCCTGTGGAATGGTAAACCTGATGTGGTCAGCTCATGCCATGCTGTCTAAGGGGCAGATGAGTCAATGCCCCATGCTAAAGGTTGATTCAGAACATAGTGCTGAGAAAGGAAAACCAGGTAGACATTCAGCATCTGTTCATTCTGCTGACAAACATTTTTCTTTTGAGCACCTGCTTCACACCAGGCATTGAAGATGCAGAAAAATCACAGATAAATGGGTTCTAGTCTCTTTTCAAGGACTCGAGGAATTTGCAGTCTCAAGGGGAAGACAGACAGACAAGGAAACAGATACCTACATTATGTTATGGAGTGGTACCTGACCCAGCCTGGGGGAGGGAGGGACTAAGAGAAAGGCTTCTTGAAGGAGGTGGATTCAGAACAGAATCATAAAGGACAAATAGGGATTAGGTACAGAAAGGGATGGCAGGAGATAAGAACCATGTGCAGAGCCCCAGCATCAATGAATAAATAGGTAACTGAGCAGCTATTATCTATTAAGCAGGCACTATTCTCAGTGAGTGTCTCACCCACATTCTTTCATTTATCCTCACAACCATATTTTAAGCTAGGCACCCCCATTTTACAGATATGAAAACTGACACTTAGAGACATTAAGTAACTTGCTCCAGGCCACACCAACAGTAAGAAGTATCACAGGGATTTGAACTCAGGTCCATGTTAATTTAGAAGCAGACCTCTTACAAACACTTTTGAGCATAGTCTACTTTCAGTAAATTTTTATCAGCAGACACTCCTAAATAAGTGATAATTCAATCACATATAAGTTATATATATATGCTAATATGTTATGCATGTCTTATAACACACAAAAATTGAGCATTTCAAAGTTAGAGTTAATTAATAAAGACATTTTAAAATGTCTTGCTTGAACCATGAGAGACTATGGACCCTGAGAAACAAACTGAGGGTTTTAGAGAGGAGTTGGGTGCGGGGATGGGTTAGCCTGGTGATGGGTATTAAGGAGAGCACGTACTGCATGGAGCACTGGGTGTTAGACACAAACAGTGAATCATGGAACACTACATCAAAAACTAATGATGTAATGTATGGTGATTAACATAATAAAATAAAATTTTAAAAAATGTCTTGCTGACATTCATAGAAAATGTTAATATGTTATGTTAAATATGTTAATATGTTAATAAAATTATGCTAATATGTTATGCATGTATTATAACACACACCCAAAACAGACAATTTCAAAGTTAGAGTTAATGATAATAAAGACATTTAAAAAATGTCTTGCTAATTATAGTGGCTGAATACTATCATTAGATAATATCTCAATATCTCAAGATAATATCTAAGTGTATACTGGGATGTACACTGGGATGTATATTGGGATAATGTGTCCCAGGATACATTTAGAGCCTTTACTGACAAAGAAAATAAACATAAATCCACATTTTGAATCTTAATCATTTTAACTTTTGGGAGGCCAAAGTTCTGATCTAATTAGATCATTCTTATTTATAAGCTCATAAGGCAACTGAGGAAGAGTTTGTAATAAAAGAATGATCTTAAATCTTTGATTTATTTGCAGTGATCTTTTAGCCACTTATCCATTTACAAAAGTAAGTTTAGTTTAAACTAGATAATATAATTCATAAATCCATGTAACCAAGCAAATGGAGGAGGCTGTCGTGTGTTGTAAAATGCAACAAAGAAGCGAGGTGCCCTGACCCCCTGTCCTCCTTTAGAAATCCCACGCCTCCCTCAGGATATCCCACATACGGAGTGTGATGGGGGACAGCATGATGCCCAATAGCTGGCAGACCAAGAGAAAAGAAGGAGTAGGTAGTAAGGCTGTAGTCTTCTGACTGGGCTTCCCCTATTTGGTGTACCCTTGAGTTTCTGTATTTTATATTATAAGAATTATAGCACTATTCATCATGATGTGAAATCCAATATAAAGTTGGTCCTTTTGGGGCCACATTAAAGGGGTTTAATGACGGAGACAATAAAAGGACTGATGTTTTATGGTGAGACAATGGAATGTCAGTGTCACCACTTCAGGTCAGCCTCGTAGGAATCTTGTAGCACATACGGCCAAAAATATAAATGTACTTGTTTAAACAGAAAAACAAAAACATTCTGTCCTGGCATTCTGAGGACAGAGCCATCAGGATGGTACAAAATACCTCACGCCATTAGGTAGTGAAATATGGTGCTAGCATCCATTCATTTAGTAACTATTTGTTGTCATCTTATGTGCTGGGTGTGTGCTAGGAGACAGGATTGCTCCCTACCTTTATGGAACATGCAGTCTAGATGCAGCTCAGGCATTAAACAAAATGACATAATAAAATTAATTACTCTTGTGAAAAGGTCTCCGAAGGTGAAGAATAAACTTCTAGGAAAGTGGAGAGACTTAGTGTAGTCTGAGAATGTCAGAGAAGGCTCTATTGAGAAAAGAGATGTTTAAACTGACACCTGAAGAGGGAGAGTCATGGAGGAGAGTGGGAAGAGCATGTCAATCAGAGAAGATGGCCTTACGGTGGAGAGTGTCCTTCAAGAAGGTCAATGTGACTGAGGGGCACGGGGGTACAAGGGAAGCTGGGTAGGTGGAACCAGGGCTTGGGGCTTGTTGAAGAGTTTGAATTTTATCCGAAGAGCAATGGGAGGCAGTTAAGGGGTTTTTAAACCACTGGAAAATATGATCAGATTTCAGTAAAAAGATCATTTTGGCCACCGTGTGTAGCATAGAATGGAAGAGGAGGGAAGAGTAAGAGGGAAGAAGGAGATTACCCGAGGGGTGAGTTCTTTCCATTGAATACCAGAATAAACATCAACAGTTGGTTTGAGGCTGAGCTTGGCAAAACAAAACTTTGGGCATAGAGAGAAGACAGACTTTCCGTTCTTAATAATTTAAGTAATGAGGCTTTTGAAAAGCAGTTTAGGGGCGTCTGAGTGGCTCAGTCGTTTCGGTATCCAACTCTTGATTTTGGCTCAGATTATGATCTCAGGTCGTGAGATTGAGGCCCATATTGGGCTTCACAGTGGGTGTGGAGCCTGCTTAAGATTCTCTCCCTCTGCCCCTCCCACCCCAGCTCGTGTGTGCATGCTATCTCTCTAAAAAAAAGTGGGGGGGGGCGCCTGGGTGGCTCAGTCGTTAGGCGTCTGCCTTCGGCTCAGGTCATGATCCCAGGGTCCTGGGATCGAGCCCCGCATCGGGCTCCAGCCCCGCATCGGGCTCCCTGCTCGGCGGGAAGCCTGCTTCTCCCTCTCCCATTCCCCCTGCTTGTGTTCCCTCTCTCGTGTTCTCTCTCTCTGTCAAATAAATAAAATAAAATCTTTAAAAAAAAAAAAAAGTGGGTGCCTGGGTGGCTCGGTGGGTTAAGCGTCCGACTCTTGGTTTCAGCTCAGGTCATGATCTCAGGGTCGAGGGCTTGAGCCCCACATTGCGCTCTGCACGCAGTGCAGAGTCCACTTGTCCCTCTCCCCCTGCTTGCTCTCTCTCTCTCAAATAAATAGAGAAATATATAAAAATCTTTTTTAAAAGGCAGTTTAAATAATAGATATTCAAGTTCTATATGGCACATGTGTTTTCTCGGTTCCTGGACCGCAGCCCTGAGCAGTGTTAAGTGCAGGTTTGTGTTGTTTGATGGACAGTTGTCTCTTTTTTTTTTCTCTCGCCGTTCCTCTCGGGTCTTCCTGGTTTGTTTCCTGTCTGGTGTTGAAGCAGTGGGTCAGCTGAGGGGCCGTCAGGGAGAGTCTGGGAGGCCAAGGAAAGGGTGCTTTCTCTCAAAGCCTGGTGCTTATCTTGTTTTTACAGGTCAAATCTAGAAGTCAGTATTCAAATCTGTATAGGATGGGGGTGGCTCTTCCTATCAGTTCTAGACTCAAACATGATTTTACTTACTGTTTACAAGGTAAAAGTATGATACGTTGATCATTAATCACTGCAGGTAATACACTGGAGAGAGGAGTGCAGTCCCATCGAGATGCCTCATTAATGAAGCACACCTGTCGAGTGGATTTCTTCAATGACCCCTGCTACATAAATACACAGGCTCTTCAAAGTACACTTGGCTCTGCCCCAAATCAAAGCTCAGCTCACCCCCTGGGGAGCCCATGGCACCGTGAAAGTAAGTAGCTGCTCACCGTCTGTATTAGCTTCCTGTGGCTCCTGTAACAAGTTACCACAAACCGGATGTCTTGAGGCAACAAAAATTTATTCCCTCACAGTTCTGGAGTGGTTCCTTCTGGAGGCTCTGGAGGAGGATCCATTCCATGCCTCTCTCGTAGCTTCTGGTTGGCAATTCTTGGTGTTCCTTGGCTTATAGACACATCAGTCTCTGCCTCAGTCTTCACATGGCCTTCAACCTCTATGTCTCAAACCTCTCTCTCCTGTGTCTTCCAAGACAAGACCTTTCTCTTCTAGGTCGGCCCTAAATCCAGGAAGGTCTCATCTTGAGATCCTTAACTTAATTACACTGCAAAGACCCTTTTTTTCAGATGAAGTCACATTCACAGAGACTAGGGATCAGGAATTGAATGTACGGGGGCCACTGATGAACTCACCACATTGTCTCTCATTTTCAGGAAGGCTATTTCATTGGCCTCATTTTCAGGGAATGAAAATGATTCTTTCTTACTAATTGTGGAGATGTTATGGATTTCAAGGTTTTGCGACTTTGATTTTGAATAATCTTTTCAGATACTTTAATGGCTCCCAACTTTTTGTTTCTGTTGTGTGCTTTTGCTGAAGGAAGGACTGTCAAAGCCAGGAGATAATTTTGAATTTGTTGGCTTGCATGAGGAACAGTGACCATTACTTGGCTCTGCTTAGTGATGGTTTTAATTTTATTCATTTCAAAACTTCTTGGTGAGTCATCTATACAGCACTAAAATAAAATGGCTCCTTTCTTCAGCCATATACTCTGAGTAAAATACAGTAAGACAAATATCATTTTCCTGCTAAATTGCTTCCAGGGGTAAATACATAAACAGGAACATAAATAAATAAAAGCAAAACAAACCAAAAGCCTACAATCAATTAAAAAATAAGTAAGCCAAAAAATGCTTTTTATAAAATATTAAAGTCTGTTGGGTTCAAATTTGGGTGAGCCAAATTTGGTTCACGCCAAAGACGGAGAGCCAATCATTCAGAAAGTCCTTTTGCTAGCCGAGGAAGTCTCTCCAGACTGCCAAGGGCAACTTTCCAGCTGGTGTGAGCAATGACAAGATGAAATTTAGAAGGAGATTTTGCTGAGCCTAGGGCTTCACCAGACCACCTTAACTCCTGAACTAAGAAACAAAGGGCCTCATTGCCCAGCCACGTGACAAGTGAGCCACCCTCTTGTAAGCTTTCTAAGATCAGTCTTGGCACCCAAACAACCTGGTTGGATTCTCTGGAAGCAAACACTGAGATGGGGCTTTGGCATGTGGGGGAAGGGTCTTTACTGGGATCACTATCAGAAAGGGAGGAGGGAGAAGTAGGCTTGGGCAGAGGGAGCAGCAGGCCTGACAGAGCCTCAGCTAACCCTATTGAGAGTATGTGGGGCCCATCCTCGTTGTCCCACACGGGGCCCAAAGGTCTGGCCTTTTATCCCACTTGTCTCCGTCTTTAGGTATAGGCTGTGTGAGGAAGGGCAAGCCTTTGGGCAAGGCAGCTCTCTGCAGGTGAGGCAGACCCTGAAGGAGCAGTCATCTGCAGGCTGTCTGATGACATCTGGGGACTTGGTCCTTCACTGAAGAGTTACAGGGGTAGTGCATCTCTGTGTTCACCACAGACGGTATCTTGTATCATGGAATGGGATATGCAGTCAATTCATATTTCTGCAAGGAACTTAACTGTTCAGTGTACAGTGACCAGTGTGGATAAGGCAATATTTGTTGGAGGGGCAGTTTTTTGAAAAAAGTTTCTGGAACTCAGGTATTAAAAGCAACTTGCTAAGAACATATACTTGATAGCTTCCATTTCATGGACTTTTCAAAGCAACAATGAATTATTAGAAAACTCATTTAGTGGGTGGCCCAAATTAGGTGATCTGGGATATTCATTGATTCATAACTGCAATTCCTTTATAAACAGGTCTCTAATGTTAAAAATCTTTATAACTCAGCCAGGATATGGAAGCAACCTAAGTGTCCATTGATAGACGAATAGATAAGGAAGATATGGTGTGTGTGTGTGTGTGTTATGGAATATTACACAACCATAAGAAAAGGATGGGAGTGTGCCATTTGCAACAACATGGATGGACCTTGAGAGTATTAGTCAGAAATAAGTCAGACTGAGAAAGACAAATGCTGTATGATTTCACTCATATGTGGAATCTAAAAAGAAAGCAAATGAATAGACAAACAAAGAGCAGAATCAGACCTATAAATACAAGGGAAAAAACTGATGGTTGCCAGAGGGGAGAGGGTTGAGGGGATGGCAAAATGGGTGGAGGAGAGTGGGAGATACAGGCCTCCAGTTATGGAATGAATAAGTCATGGGAATAAAAGGCACAGCATAGGGGAAAAAAATCTGTATAATTTAAGCAAAGAAACGTTGCCTTTTGCCATAGACAACTCAAGGTAAAAATCAACCTATAGTAACATTCCTGTCATTAGTTGAAAGTAAATAAAGCCAGTTTTGTCCAAAATTGTACTGTCAAAATGTGTTTTCACTGATTTCAGCCTTCTTTCTTTATCCTTTTGCCTCTCCCTGCATTGATGGCAACATGTTTAATAGTTTAGGCTTCTGGTACTTTTTCACTCTTTATTTTACTTCCTACTAGGCTATAATGTACCATAGCCCTCCTGGGCTTCTTGCTACCATTGCTCTCTCCAAAAAAAATAATTCCAACTCCAAAAGTATAAATACTGTTGATTTAATAAAAATGAAGGAAGATGGAATAGGGATAACTTTACACATACTTTTTTGCAAAATGTCTTAAATACACTTTTTAACCTTTTCTCCTTAATGTTTCCTGCTATTTCTTTCCTTACTTCCTCAAACATCCTCGTTAGCTTCTTTAGACCTACTTAGCCTCCTTTTCCAGACAGAAGCTTACTGATTAGTTCAGTAAGACAAAACAAAAACAAATCTAGAGACATGAACCTAGTATCTCTCAAGCATGCCTCTTGGGCTCCTCAATCCATCCTATCACACCACCATTATAAGAAAAGCTCAACACAATCTTTATTTTTATCAAACGTGGCAGAAGGAAATTACTAGCATTGATTTGATCTAATTTGTGTATCAATTTATTGTTTCAGTATAAGCAGTCATAACAAAGAAACTCCCTCAATATAACAGTGGAAAAAGAGCAAAGTTTACTTTCCCAGTAGCCCACAGATTGGTGGTACAGGACTGGTAAGACAGACTGCTTTGTGATTCTCAACACCTGGCTTCTGTCTCTGGTCTAAGGTGTTGCATCTCTGATCTAGGAGTTTCAGTATGGTCTGAGATCTTTAATCTGGTCTAAGGTCTTTGATCTCTCATCTACAAGCTTGGGCTCTCACTATCACATGAGCATTCAGCCAGTAGGAAGAGAGAAAGGCAAGAAGAGTGTGCATACATTCCTTGAAAAGACAGGACCCAGAAGTGGCAGGCATCGTTTCTTTTCACCTGCCCTCAGCACAGCTTAGATATGTGGTCATACCTAGCTTCAAAGGACCTAGAATAGTTGTTCTGGCTGGGTGGCCATGTGCCCAGCTATAACTTAGGAACTCTATAATGTCATGCAAGGGAGAACAGATATTGGTATACAACTAACTGCCTGCTGCAAATATCCATGAGCTGTTCTTTTCACGTAGAACACACTTGCCCTCTCCCAAAGGGAGACCTTGCAAATATCTCATACAATTAGTGCATCCAGCTTAAAGCCCAGGACATCTGGATGATGTGAAGTCCTCTTGATCAAGATTGGATGGGGATCCTTATTATTTGCCAAGTTGTCTGTCCCTTCCCACACCCAAAATTAGTGCTGAAAAGAGGGATAAGATAACCATAACAAAAAACATATGTTCACAAAAGGGAAGCACGCAAGACACACAGGGGTCACTGGTACATAGCAATAACTGAATCCCATCGCTCAGGAATTGTGAAGCCTCCCTGAGCTGGAAGTAAAGAAAATGATTTGCTTGGACTCTGGTTCAGCTTTATGAGCGGAATCTCCTTGTCTGTTGTTATCTGTGGGCCTGGGTTTTATCCTTTGGGTTGTTCCCGTCATTATGCTCTGTGGACACATCTAAAGTCCATGTTGGAGAAAGCGCCTTTCTTAGGGGCGTCACCACATTTGCAGCCTACTTTCTGTAGGTGTGAGCTTGATAAATTTAGAAGCCAAAAGCCATAGACAAGGAGGGATTGTGATTCATTGGCAATGTAATTTCTTTAAAAACCTAGTAGGATTCTACTTTATTTGCTTAGAGTCAGTTCCTCATGAAATTTCCTACAACGTTACTTTACTATCCTCCTATTGCCTGAAGGATGCCTTCTCTCTTTCCTGTTATTGGTAGTTTTTGTGTTCTCTCTTCTTGATCAGTGTTCTTTGAGATTTATGAATTTAATTGATCTTTCTAAAGGACCCAGGTTTTGGTTTCATTTTCTCTATTGTTTTCTATTTTCTGGTTCATTGATTTCCATTTTTATCTTTTTTTATGCTTTCCTTCTGCTCTTGGTTAAATTTTCTCTTATTTATCCAATGTGTACTATATTTTCTTCTATTGGCTTTATAGTTTTATTTCCATAATAAAATATTTACTGCACATGAACTTTATATTTTCTGTGAGGTAGGGGGTCTAACTTCATTTTGCCTATGTAAGTGATCCAATTTTGCAAACACCATTGACTAAATAATCTCCTCTTTTTCTAATGTCACTTTCCATTGGACTAGATTCTTTCTATGTATGTGAATCTGTTTCTGGGCCTTATTGCCCTACTTACCTGTTTTATACCAGTATATTAATTAGTATGGCTTTGTAATATATCTTAATAGACACAATTCTTCCTTTATATTACAAATAATTTTTCTCTGGGTACTATCTCAAACTTTCACTTATTATTGACATTATACCAACTTTTTAGACACTTTGTAGAGGTGAATGTATTTTTCCCCTCAATAATTCAAATAAATTCCTATTTTATAATTTTCACACACCCAAGATTCCATACTGATAAACAATATATGGTCAAACAAGGTAATGCTCTGCCTTCCTGTTCCAGCTCTCACATTGTAAAGAAGTATCCTTTTGCAGTCCATTTAGTGCCATGTATTTTGCATTTTTGTGCTATTTGTTGATGGTTTTGCTCTTTAGAATAGTCTCTGAGTGTTGTGTGGAAGTGCTATCTATTGTTCCCAAGTGCAGAAGATTGTGATGTACCTGATAGAGAAAATCCACATATTAGATAAGCTTCATTCAGGCAGGCATTGGCTGTAAGTTCAGTGTTCTTGAATCAACAATATACATGAAATAAGGTGTCTTTAAACAGGAACACACATAAAACAAGGTTATGTATTGATCGAATGATGAACATGTTCTGACCTGAGTCTTGGAGGAATCTAACCCTGGGAACAGTGTTTCAGTTTTGACTAATTCAGCGTTCGTAGCAACTTTGTAAAAAAAAAAAAAAAACTACCATCAATGAAGAGAATTAACTACTTACAGTCCTCTCAAATCAGAGATGGAGTCATTTTAACATGATGTGGCGGGGGAAGGGTTGGCTTTTCTTCCCACAACAGAAAACTGAAGATTGTCCCCCAACCCCAACACTTTTCTCATGAATTTAATCCCTCTTCTGAATTTATCCTTAGTTATATGACTATCCTGACATTTGTATACCTTTTTTTATTCTATAAATAGATTTTTTAAAATTAACACAAGTGCTCATGGAAGAAATCCAAATAATAAATACGGTATAAAAACCAAGACAAAATGTACCTCCTCAAGTTTCAATACTGGATTCAACTCCTAGATAGTAACAGTTTCTTCTGATTACTACCAGAATGTTAATGCATAGTTAAGTACCTGTCTACCTACTTATGCATATCTATCCATCTATATACCTACCTATCATCTATCTATCTCCTTTAAAAATAAAGTTATTTTCTTTCTATACTTGCTTACTTCACTCTTCCATTTTAGACATTTGTCCAAATTAGCATGTAATATCCTTATTTTCTTTTTTCCAGTTTTACTGAGGTATAATTGACATATAACATTGTACTAGTGATTTGATATATGTATATATTGCAAAACAATTAACACACTAACTTTAGTGTGGTATCCATCCGTCACCTCACATAGCTATAAAATTTCTTTTCTTGTGATGAGGACTTTGAAGATTTACTCTCTTAGCAACTTTCAAATATGCAACACAGTATTGTTAACTATAGGTGCAGTTATATCCCCATTCCTATTTATCTTATAACTGAAAGACTAACTTTTTACCACCTTCACCCATTTCTCCCACCCCTCACTCCCTGCCTTTGGCAGTCATCAATCTGTTTTCTGTTTCTGTGAGGTTTGTTTTTTTTTTATTACACATATAAATGAGATCATGCAGTATTTGTCTTTCTCTGTCTGACATATTTCACTTAGCATAATGCCCTCAAGGTCCATCCATGTTGCAAATGGCAGGATTTCCTACCTTTTTATGGCTGAATAATATTTTGTGTGTGTGTGTGTGTGTGTGTGTGTGTGTGTGTGTGTGTGTAGAATCAACCAATCACATTTCCCTTATCCATTCATCCATCAATGGATATTTAGGTTGTTGCCATGTCTTGGCTTTTATAAATCATGCTGCAGTGAACATGGGGGCACAGGTATCTCTTTGAGATAGTGATTTTTTTCCTTTGGATATATACCAAGAAGTGGAATTTCTGCATCATATAATATTCTACTTTTAATTTTTTGAAGAACCTCCATACCATTTTCCACAGTGGCTGCAGCAATTTACATTCCCACCAATAGTGCATGAGGGTTTTTTTTTTTTTTTCCTCCACATCCTTGCCAACATTTATTTCCCATCTTTTTGATGATATTCATTCTAACAGGTGTGAGGTGTTATTTCATTGTGGTTTTGATTTGCATTTCTCTGATGATTAGTGATGTTGAGAACCTTTTCATGTACCTGTTAGCCATTTGTATGTCTTCTCTAGAAAAATATCTATTCAGTTCCTCTGATCATTTTTTTATTTGGATTGTTTGGGGTTTTTTGCCATTGAGTTGTATGTGTTCTTTGGATATTAACCCCTTATCAGATCAATGATTTGCAAATATTTTCTCCTATTCCATAGGTTGCCTTTTTGTTTTGTTTATGGTTTCCTTTGCTGTGCAGATTTTTGTTCTGATGTGCCCCTTACCTGTTTATTTTTGCTTTTGTCACTTTTACTTTTGGTGTCAAATCTAAAAAATCATTGTCAAGACATGTCAAGGAGCTTACACCTTATGTTCTCTTCTAGAAGTTATATGGGTTCAGGTCTTACATTCAAGTCTTTAATCCATTTTGAGTTGGTTTTTGTGTATGGTGTAAGACAGGGGTCCAATTTCATTCATTTGCATATGGCTGTCAAGTTTTCTCAACATCATCTAGTAAAGACACTATTCTTTCCGCATTGTATGTTCTTAGCTCTTTTGTCATAAGTTAATTGGCCACATAACTGTGGGTTTATTTGTGGGCTTTCTATTCTGTTTCATTGATCTATGTGTCTGTTTTTGTGCCAATACCACACTGTTTTGATTACTATAGCTTTGTAATATAGTTCAAAATCAGGAAACATGATGCCTCTAGCTTTGTTCTTTTTTCTGAAGTTTGCTCTGGCTATTTGAAGCCTTTTACGGTTCCACACAAATTTTAGTATTGTTTGTTCTAGTTCTGTGAAAAATGCCATTGAAATTTTTGATAGGGATTGCATTGAATCTGTACATTGTTTTGGGTATTATGGATACTTTAACAATGTTAATTCTTCCAATCTATGAGCACAGATTATTTTTCCATTTATTTCTGTCTTCAATTTTTTCATCAATATGTTAGAATGTTCAGTGTACAGATCTTTAACTCCCTTGCTTAAATTTATTCTTAAGTATTTTATTTTTTTTAAGTTTTATTTATTTAAGTAATCTCTACACCCAATGTGGGGCTTGAACTCACAACTCTGAGATCAAGAGTCACATACTCTTTGGACTGAGCCAGCCAGGTGTCCCAGTATATTATTAATTTTGATGCTATTTTAACTGGGATTGTTTTCTTAATCTCTCTTTCTGATAGTTTATTAGTGTATAGAAATACAACTAATTTTCATAGATTGACTTTTTATCCTACAACTTTACTGAATTCATTTATTAGTTCTAATTTTTTTTTTTTTGGTGGAGTCTTTAGGGTTTTCTAGATATAATATTATGTCACCGGCAAATAGAAACAGATTTACTTCTTCCCATTCAATTTTTATTTCTTTTATTCTTTTTATTTTTCTTTTATTATTTTTAAATTTAATTATTATTTTTAAATTTTATTCCTTTTATTTCTTTTTCTTGCCTAATTACTCTGGCAAGGACTTCCAATACTATGTTGAATAAAAGTGGGGAGAGTGGGCATCCTTTTGTTCCTAATCTTAGAAGAAAAGCTTTCAGCTTTTCACTGATGAGCATGATGTTAGCTGTGGGCTTGTCATATATGGCCTTTATTATGTAGAGGTACACTTCCATCATACTGACTTTGTTGAGAGCTTTTATCGTGAGTGGATATTGAATTTTGTCAAATGCCTTTTCTGCATCTTTTGAGATGATCATTTGGTTTTATCCTTCATTAATGTGATGTATCACATTGATTGATTTGTGGATGTTGAATGATCCTACATCCCTAGAATACATCTCATTTGATCATGGTGTATGATCCTTTTCTTTTGATGCATTGTTGAATTTGGTTTGCTACTATTTTGTTGAGGACTTTGCATCTATGTTCATCAGGGATATTGTCCTGTAATTTATTACTATTTTTTTGTGTTGTATCCTTGTCTGATTTTGGTATCAGGGTAATGCTGGCCTTGTAAAGTGAGTTTGGAAGTGTTACCTCCTATTTTTTTAGAAGAGTTTGAGAAAGATTGGAATTAATTTCTCTTTAAATGTTTGGTAAAATTCACCTGTGAAGCTCTCTGGTTCTGGACTTTTCTTTGCAGGAAGGTTTTTGATTAGTAATTCAATCTTTTTACTACTAATTCATCTGTTCAGATTTTCTATTTCTTCATGATTCAGTCTTGATAGTTTGTATGTTTTTAGGAATTTACCCATTTTTCTAGGTTATCCAATTTGTTGGCATATAATTGTCAGAGTAGTCTCTTACGATCCTTTGTATTTGTGTGGTTCACTTGTAATGTCTCCCCTTTCATTTTTAATTTTACTTGAGTCCTCTCTTTTTTTTCTTGGTAAGTCTAGCTAAAAGTTTATTTTATTTATCTTAGTTTAATTGAGTATTTTGTGTTGTCTTTTTACTCTCTATTTCATTTATTCCTGCTCTGATCTTGGATATTTTTTTTCTTCTATTAAATTTGGGCTTAGTTTGTTCATTTTAGATTAGCCTTGAGTGTATAGTTAGGTTATTTATTTGAGATCTTTCTTTTTTCTTAATATAGGGTTAATTGCTTTGAACTCAAACTGCCTTTGATAGCATCCCATAAATTTTGGTGTGTAGTATTTTCATTTTCATTTGTCTCAAGATATTTTCTGTTTATCTTTTGATTTATCCTTTGACCCATTTGTTGTTTAGTAGCATGCTGTTTAATTTTCACATATTTGTGAATTCCCTAGTTTTCTTCTTGAAATTGATTTCTAGTTTCATATCATTGTGGTCAGAAAAGATGCTTGATATTATTTCATTCTTTTAAACTTTATTAAGGCTTGTATGTGGCCTAACATATGATCTAACCTGGAAAATGTCCCATATGCACTTGAGAAGAATGTATATTCTATTGCTTTTGGGTGAAATGTTTTGTAAATGTCTGCTGAGTCAATCCGGTCTAATGTATAGTTTATGTCCAAAGTTTCCTTACTGATATACTGTCTGGATGATATATCTATTGTTGAAAATGGGATATTGAAGTCCCTTACTACTACTGTGTTGCTGTCTATTTCTCCCTTTGCGTCTGTTAATATTCACTTTACATATTTATGTCCTCCTATGTTGGATGAACAAAGCTTTGTTATTTTCAATTGTTTTATAGTATTCTATTGTATGAGTACATCATAGTTTATATAACCATTTCCTTACTGATGGACATCTAATTTTTTTCAGTCCTTTGCTAATATAATCATTACTACCCAAAAATATCCAGTTGCATGTGCTTTTTAAAAATTGAGTGCATCAGTATGCTACCTTCACAGTTCACATTGGTTTCTTTAAATGTCTCATTCTTTATCATTGGGAATACTTGTAATTGTTTAATCTGATTTTGCTTGTCAGATTTTTTTCTCCCGTAAGCCATATGCCTCCTCTCTGAGGTTTTGCCCATCAGCTGCTTATGGGTGTGGATATTCATATCTATCTTGAGCTTTCCTGAATTTCGGATTGTGAACAATATGTCTTCAGTTGCCATAGGAACTCCAAGATGACGTGATTACTTTATTCCATGATTCCTATCACTTTTTTTTTCTTTTTTAGGTCTCAATTAAATACAGAGCAGCCTTCCTTGTTCCTTCCTTAACCTCAACTACTTCTGAGAAAAGATGTTTTTAATTATATCAAGTCAATAACTTATTAAATTTTGTAGGGCAATTTTATATAAATAACTAGGTTTAAGTTATTATTGTCTTTCTCAAAGTCTACATTATGTAAGAAGGGAGTCGATAATAGGTAATGCACCACAATGTTAAAGACTAGTTGTAGTTGGTGATGGGACCGTAGGTGATTAATTTTCTTTGTTTCTCTGTGTTTCCCAGATCTTAAAAAAGTCACATGCCTAACTTTTAAAATTAAAACAAAAATTTTTTAAAAATCTGTCAGATATTCTGCTTTTAGGAAAATTAGATTTTCAGTAAATGTTGAGATGATTGAAATGTCCCAGTACAGTGTATGTTGTTATTGTGCGAATTTGGGAAACTGTGTTAGGAAAATATTGTCCATATCCTCAGGCTGGCCCATGATCTGTTGCCTCTTTTCAAGATGATATAATGTCTGTTTTTCTTTTGTTTTGTCCTTGTCCAAAAGCTCTCCACCCTTATCTCAGAATAAACTGGAAGCCATCATGCATTACGATGTGTGTGCCCACACACGTGCATGCAAACATCTGTCTTCCACTCACACACTTTCCCTCTCACACAAACATACACAGCTACTTATCAGAGTTCTCTGTTACGCCTGAAAGCACGCAACACTAAGGCCAACTTCATTTATTATTCATCAAATTTGGACACATTTCTTCAGCCTTTTTCTGGCAATAGTAGATAGATCTGATTGTTTGTAGAGGCGAATATTTTCAGCCATCTAAATATAGACTAAAGATATCTTCAAAAAGATATATTTTTGAATGCTGCATCATAATTGTGCTATGCGGAGAGAAGTTCCTAAGTAGAGACAAAACTATAACATATTAACGGAGACTTGGGTTATGTCTACAGGGCCCTGGTTGCCTATATCAATAACTTCATGAGATTGTCACGTATAAGTTGTAAACTTAAGAGTTAAGAGGATTTCTCATTTGTGAGACCCTTGCATAAGGACATGGAAATACGCCTTTGCATTTATAAAGATGAAAGCTGGTTTCTATGCAGAGGATCCTTTGCATTTAAAAAGACAAAGTCTGATTTCTGTGCTTATTTTCCTAGTAAATTTGCCATATAAAACATACATCTTTTACCTGGATTCAGACCTAAGAATTTTATGTTATTACTTCTGGATAGCTGTATATCATCTTGATAGTCTTGCTATCTATTAGGGACCATTATAGGTACTACAGAGGTAGACTGGTTAGACCAATTTTGAAAACTGAAAGATTTTCACATTCAAGGCAAGGGTCTTAGGGGGTGGTGATTAAGAACTTGGACTTTGGAGTCAAATAGATCTCATTTCAGAGTCCATATTTATAACATATTAGTAGTGTGACTTCGGGTAAGTCATTTAGTCTTTAAAATCCATTTCCTTGCCATTTCTAGTTTTGAGAATGAGACAAGATAATACGTAGACAGCATTAAGCAGTACCTATCATACTTGATAAATGGGAACTACACAATAATTATCACTATGAGTATCAATAATACAATTAAGTGCCACCTGGATATACCTGCTCATCCCCACTGCCCTCAAATCTAGGTAATATTTATTCTGCAGAACCATGGGGAGCTGCCTCAGACCAGGGTCTCCCTGATGTTTTGCCTTCTTTTACCTGATTAACTCTGCTTTGTCCATGCAGGTGAATGACACAAACACCAGAGTGGTCACTTAATAGGAATGCTGTGAGGTTCAGCATAGCTTTGAAGTTTGGGGTCAGAAGCACCTCTGAAGCACATTAGTAATTTGATTTAAAAATAAAAAGCTAAATACTAAAAAGTGGACAGAGTCTGAAGTTACTGTAGGCATTTCCAAAGAGTTTGGGAATGTTTTAGAAGTTATCTGTGATCTGGGTACTGCATAAGCTTCTTTCTCTTTAACATACAGACTCTGGGACATAAAGCGCCTCTCTCTGCAGTTATGAAAGCAGTTCTCGTGGGTCAGTTCCATTTCTCATCTGAAAGGAAAACTCCTGCACTAGGGCAAGCCTTTCCCGGTAACAGAAGCTAAAGGCAATGTTTGGACCTACCATTAAATTAAAGCCTGTTGCAAGTTCTGGAAACAAAAACCCCATTTGTTCCAGAAGCAGCATTATTTAAACAGTGCATGGCACACAGTAGGGCCTCAAGTTGTATGTGCTGAATGAATGAATGGAAGAGGAGGTAACTTGCTGGTGTCTCTATTTATGTTTTGACTCTAGAAGTGCCAGAAACTGTTCAGCCAGGTGCCACGGCCCAGCCTGCCAGCTCACATTCTTTGCCCCATATTAAGCAGCAGCTGCGGAATGAAGACTGCTACCATGGCAAGCTGAGCAGGAAGGCAGCAGAGAGCCTCTTGGTAAAGGATGGGGACTTTTTGGTTCGAGAGAGTGCAACATCTCCTGGCCAGTATGTGCTAAGTGGACTACAGGGAGGCCAGGCAAAGCATCTTCTCCTGGTGGATCCTGAAGGCAAGGTATTATTGACTTCTTATTATGGTTTTCACAGGATGTTGTAATTAAGGTTATCCTGAATGATTGGTCCAAACCCTCATACTGAAGCATGATAAAGCTAAGGGGTTCCTTTCTCTTGAACACTCTAGCTGGAGCAGGAAGTGTTAACTAAGGACTAGTGGAGGGGTTTGAGAGGGAGCCACCCTGAAGGATCAAGTAGAGGACAGCTCTTTCTGCCCTTCTCACTTCAATTCAGAGAACTAAGTGAATACCGACTACATGGAAGTACAAGGATTCACAGTTGACCATTGTTCCGTATCACATACATTGTCCTTGCTATCACAGTGCTTATAGCCTATAATTTCATAAAACAGATGCTTAAATAATTATAACACAAGTATGAATGACATAAGAATGGTTCAACCAAAGCATTATGGTGTTTCTCAGGATAGAGGGGTGCTGTGTTTGAGGCAAACTAAAGGCCTTGCCGGGTCTGACATGTAAGATGAACCTTGAAAGACAGCAACATTTTAAAAGAGGTACATTTGGAGCATAGGGAAGGAAGCACAAGAACAGACAGAGCAGAAGAATGGCATTAAGGCAATAAAAAAATGTATGGCTAGTCAGAGGATGCCTGTAGACAGAAATGATCCTGGATAAAACACAGTTAACAAAATGGTAATAGTCTTTCCCTATTAATTAGTTTAAATGTAAATGGATTAGGCTCCTCAGTCAAAAAATATAGAATAGCTGAATGGATATAAAGCAAGATCCGAGTATATGCTGTCTAGAAGAGACTCACTTTAGATTTAAGGACATGACTAGTCTGAAAGTGAAAGGATGGATAAAGATATTCCATGCAAATGATAACCAAACAAGAGCAGGGGTGGTCATACTTGTATCAGACAAAATAGACTTCAAGTCAAAAACTGTCAAAAGAGACAAAGAAGGACATTATATAGTGATAAAAGGATCAATTCACTAGGAAGATGTAACAATTATAAATGTATATGCACCCAACATCAGAGTACCGAGATATATGACACAAACATTGACAGAACTGAAGGGAGAAATAGTAACACAATAGTGGGAGATTTCAATGCCCCACTTTCAATAATGGATAGAACGTCCAGTCAGAAGGACTTGAACAACAGTGTAGACCAAGTGGACCTAACAGACATAGACAGAACATTCCACGCAATAGCAGCAGAATACACATTTTTCTCAAGCATACTCAGAGCATTCACATGTTAGATCACAAATACTAGGATGGATCACATGTTAGGTCACAAAAACAGGTCTTAGGAGATGTAAGAAGACTGAAATCATACCAGGTATCTTTTCTTATCACAATGGAATGAAGCTAGAAATTAATGGCAGAGAGAAAGTTCACAAATAGGTGGAGTTAAACAACACACTCTTGAACAACCAGTGTCAAAGAAGAGATCAAGGGGAAATTAGAAAATATCTGGAAACAAATGGAATTGAAAACACAACATACCAGAACTATGGGATGCAGCAAAAGGAATATCAAGGAAGTTGATGGTGATAAATGCCTACACTGGAAAAAAAAAAAAAAAGATTTCAAATAAACACTCTAACTTTATACCTCAAGGAACTATAAAAAGAACAAACTAAACCCAAAATTAGCAGAAGAAAGGAAATATTTCAGATTACAGCAGAAATAAATGAAAGGGAATAGAAAAATAATGGGAAAAATCCACAAAACTACAAGTTGTTTTGAAAAGATACACAAAACTGACAAAACCTTTAGCTAGATTGGCTAAGAAAGCAAGAGGGAAGATTCAAACAAATAAAATCAGAATGGAAAGAAGAGACATTACAACTGATGCCAAATTAAATGATTAAATGATTATATTAAATGATTGTAAGAGATTATTAAAAACAATTATATGCCAATAAATTAGATAACCCAGAAGAAATGGATAAATTCCTAAAAACATCCAACCTACCAAGATTGAACCATGAAGAAATAGAAAATCTGAACAAATTACTAGTGAGGAGATTGAATCACTAATCAAAAACTGTCCAATAAAAAAAAAGTCCAGGACCCAATGGTTTCACTTGTAAATTCTTTTAAACATTTAAAGAATTAATGTCAATGCTTCTTAAACTTTTCTAAAAAAAAATGAAGAGGAGGGGTGCCTGGGTGGCTCAGTTGGTTAAGCATCTACCTTTGGCTCAGGTCATGATCTTGGGGTCCTGAGATCCGCCCTCCCCCACCATAGGGCTCCCTGCTCAGTGAGGAGTCTGCTTCTCCCTCTGCCTCTCCCCCAACTTGTGCTCTCTTGCATGTTCTCTCCCTCTCTCTCTCAAATAAATAAAATCTTTTTAAAAAATGAGGAAAAAATAGTTAAAAATTCATTTTATGAGGCATGCATTACCCGTATGCCAAAACTAGAAAAAGATACTACAAGAAAAGAAAACAGAGGCCAGTATGTCTGATGAACATATATACAAAAATCCTTAACAAAATACTAGCAAACTACATTCCACAGTTTATTAAAGGATCATATATCATGACCAAGTGGGATTTATCCCTGGATTGCCAGGAAGGTTCAACAAAGAAAATCAATTGATGTGGCGCACCACATTAACAAAATGATAGATAAAAATCATATGGTCATCTCAATAGATGAACAAAAAGCATTTGACAAAACTCAACACCCTTTCATGATTAAAAAAAACAACAACAACACTCAATGAACTAGGAGTAGAAGGAAATTACCTCAGCATGACAAAGGCCATATGTATAAAGCCTACAGCTAATACCATACCCACAGTGAAAAACAGAAAGCTTTTCCTCTCACCACTTCTATTCAACATAGTACTGGAGGTACTATCCAGAGAAATTAGGCAAGAAAAAGAAATAAAAGGCATCCAAATTGGAAAGAAAGAAGTAAAATTATCTCTTCACAGATGATATAATCTTATATGTAGACAATCCTAAAGATTCCACAGAAAACCTGTTATGACTAATAAACAATTTCAGCAACATTGCAGCATACAAAAATCAGTTGCATTTGTATATAATAATAGTGAACAATCTGAGAAAGAAATTAAGAAAACAATCTCATTTACAATACCATCAAAAAGAATAAAATACTTAAGAATAAACATAACCAAGGAGGCAAAAGACTTACACGTTGAAAACTACAAAACATTGCTGACTGAGAAATTAAAGAAGACACAAATGGAAAGACATCCCATGTTAATGGATTAGAAGATTTAATATTGTTAAGATCTCCGTATTACCCAAAGTAATCTACAAATTCAATGCAATTTCCATAAAAATTCTAATAGTATTTTTTTATAGAAATAGAAATACACTCTTAGTATTCATTTGGAACCACAGAGGACCCTAAATAGCCAAAGCAATCTTGAGAAAGAAAAATAAAGCTGGAGACATCACACTTACTGATTTCAAAGCTAGAGTAATCAAGCCGGTATGGTACTGGCATGAAGACAGACATATAGACCAATGGAACAGAATAGAGAGCCCAGAGATAAACCTATGCATATGTGGCCAAGGGATCTTTGCAAATGTTGCCAAGAATACACAATAGGGCAAGAATACTCTATTCAACAAATGGTTTTGGGAAAATGATATCCACATGCAAAAGAATAAAATTAGACCCCTATATTACACCACACACAAAAATTAACTCAAAATAGATTAAAGACTTGTATGTAAGATCTGACACTGTAAAACTCCTAGGAGAAAACATAAGAGGACAATTTCATAATGTTGCTCTTGACGATGATTTCTTGCATATAACACCCAAAATACAAACAAATGCAAAAACAGACAAGTGAGACTATATAAAACTAAAAAATTTCTGCACAGCAAAGAAAACAATCAATAGAGTGAAAGACAATCAGAATGGGAGATAATATTTGCAAACCATCTGATAAGGGGTTAGTTTTCAGAGCACATAAGAAATTTCTACAACTCAATAGCAAAAAAACAAACTGATTTAAAAATGAGCAGATGACTTGAATAGTTATGTCTCCAAAGAAGATCTACATATGGCCAGCAGGTATTTTAAAAGATGCTCAACAACCATAATCATTAGGGAAATGGAATCAAATTCACAGTAAGATATCACCTCACCCCTGTTAGGATGGCCATTATAAAAAACAAACAAACAGAAAAGAACAAGTTTTGGTGAGGGTGTACGGAAATTGTAACCCTTGTGCCCTGTTCATGGGAATGTAAAATGGTGTAGCTACTGTGGGAAGCAGTATGGGGTGTCCTCAAAAAATTAAAAATAGAACTCCTATATGGTCCATATTTATTAGATGGGTTTTTATCCCAAAAGAATGGAAATCAGGACCTTAAAGAGACATTTGCACTCCCATCTTCATTGCAGCATTATTCACAGTAGCCAAGTGGTAGGAACAAGCTTAATGTCCCTTGATGGATTAATGGATTAAGAAAATGTGGGGTGTGTATACATACACACACATACAACGGAATACTATTCCGCCATAAGAAGACAAAAGTCCATCACATGCTACAACATGAGTGAACCTGGAGAATATCCTGCTAATTAAAATAAGCCAGCCACAGGATGACAAGTACCGCATGATTCCAATTATATGAGATATCAAAAGTAGTCAAACTCATAGAAACAGAAAGCAGAATGGTAGTTACTAGGGCCTGGTGGGGAGGAGGAAACAGGTTGTTGTTGTTTAATGGTTATAGATTTCAGTCACAAAAGATGAAAAAGTTCCAGGGATCTGCTGTACGGCATTGTGCTTAAAGTTAACTACACTGTTGAACACTTAACAACTTGTTCAGGGGCTTCATCTCATGTTATGGTTTTGTTATCTCTCTCTCACACACACCTACACACACACACACACACACACACACACACATACACGTTCCTGTGCACCTTGTGACTGCGGCCACAGCAGCCCGTGTGTAAACCTGGGCAAATGGTGGAAAGCTCATGGAGTGCAGGGGGCCGTTATCAACTGGGAAGAGGGACAGTCAAATGCAGTTCCAGTCAGTTGCTGCCATTTGGAGTAAGGACCCAGGGTAGCCAAATGTGATTTTCCCAAAGAAGCCACAAAATGAAATTTTTATAGGAGATCTCCCCATTTTTAATTCAAAATACTTAAAAACTCTCTGTTGGGCACCTTCTACCTTAAACCATCCCCCCACCCTCCCCCACATCTCCTGGTATGTTTGGCTGGAGAGTGGATGGCTTATAATCCCTGCACTGGAAGATTAACTTGACATTTGTATGCAGGATTGCTTAGAGAAGAAAGTAAGTAGGGGATTCTAGGTAAAAACTGGTGAAAGCCTGAACCAGAATGGAGGTAGGAGAAATATAGAGAGGAGGGCAGAGTGAGCTGGAATTTACACCACAGACTGGCAGGACTGATCAACTGATTTGATAAGGATTGGGGTTGGGATGAAGAAGATCAAAATGTTTTCAAGGCTTGGAGCCATTTCAGAGTAAGTGGGAAACCTTGTGCCCTTTTCCTCTTAATCCTTGAGTGCGTATTTCCCAAGAATAGGGATATTCTTTTACATAGACATAGTACAGTGATCAAAATCAAGAAATTTAAACATTGATACATTACCATTATTTAATCCATAGTTATATTCAAATTAGGTCAATTATTCCAAAAAATGTGTGTTTTCTTTAATATGCTAAAAACCCGTATCTAAACAGAACTAAATAATCCCTTGTTAGAGAGGTAGCAGAATCATGTAGCAAGGTATTCTCTGGCTGCATGATTTCCTGCTCCTGGGCAATTCTCAGCCACCCTTCACACAGGAGTATGTTACGGCCAGTGGCGTCATGATGGAGAGTAGTATCTTCTGCTCATGCCCAGGGTGAGGACACAGTAATACCAGGGAGGAAAGTCCTCAGGAGAAAGCAGGTGCAGGGAAACCAATTTGCTTTGGCATGCAGACAAGAAGCTCCATGTAACAAATATTTATGAATCAGCTACCATCAAGTCTGCAGGAAGGAGACATGAATGCCTATTAGGAGAGTCTGAGGAGGCTTCTTGAAGTAGACAGGATTTGTGTTGAGCCTCCAAGGAGAGGCAGGACTTCTCTAGAAGGGCCTGCTTCCCATAGACACAAGATATTTTGGAAACAGTCTGCTTGCTGAGTTATAATTGTAATCCTGGGATTCATGCTTGTATATACAGTTAAATATTTATAGGAATGGTAACATGATAGAATATATCAAACAGTAACATGGCAAAGAGGTTGGTTGCAAATTTGGACTGGGTGACAGTGTTTATCATTTTTCTAACTGAGAGGGAAAATTGCTAAAAAAGGTAATGGGGAATGAGACAAGTGTTTACTAAGGGATATAGAGTTGAAAAGTGATTTTTTTTGTTATTCAGCCAAATATCTCCTTCAGGGATGTGTCTGGTTTTTTTTCCTGATTGTTTACATCTTTCAGGAGAACTATTATCATTTAACCTAAATACTTTATACTTCCTTTTCAAGGTAAGGACCAAGGATCATGTATTTGATAATGTCAGCCACCTTATCAGATACCACATGGATAACAGTTTGCCAATCATCTCTTCCGGAAGTGAAGTAAGCCTTAAACAACCAGTGAGAAAAGATAATAATCCAGGACTTTTGCATTCCAACAAATGACAATTTGGAAGTACCATCACACTGGTATTTCAAGAAAGTTCATTTTGTGTTAGGACACAAAGATAATACAACTTGGTTTATAGACAAAATAGAGCACAAACTGTGAAGTACATTTTTTCCCAAG
Organism: Neomonachus schauinslandi; assembly: GCF_002201575.2. Taxonomy (NCBI): domain Eukaryota; kingdom Metazoa; phylum Chordata; class Mammalia; order Carnivora; family Phocidae; genus Neomonachus; species Neomonachus schauinslandi. The sequence goes on along the minus strand of NC_058411.1, from coordinate 88,984,730 downwards.
ACCATCATGGACTATGTCCTTTATAAGACAAAGAGCTAACAAAGATGGATCTTCAGAAAGTAAAAATCAGAAAAGGGGAAGAGGATTGGTCCATTTGAAAAGAAATTATACATATGCACGGATGTCACTTTTTAAGGCCATATTACATTGATAGCAAGCTAAAAGCACAATTGAAATTTCCCATGCTAGAGACTACTTGGATGAACTGCTGGGGCGGTGGTATGTGCCTTTCAACTTGATAATTTGGGGACATTTTCATATTGGGGAGATTAGTTCTAAGTGTCTTCATATTCTCTAACTATAGAACGATTTGCCAAAAAAAATTTTTCCTTGTTACAAAAATAAGAAGCGATTTGCTTGATAGTTACTGACTTTATTACATTTTCTGTTTAGTAGCACTTTCACTGCAATGTTAAAATAAATTTGATGTTGAATTTGGACTCTGTCTATGCCAGTGGAATCAAGTCAAAAGCCACTAAAAGCATTGGTCTGTTTCACTGGCCTGTCCCATTTACAAGTTAAAGGGGTGGAGCCTAAATTCTTTGGCCTAGTATTTCTCGATCTTTGCTATTCGGACTGTTTGTATGCAGCATAGCATAAGCTGAAGAGAGGACAAATCTATCAGTCATTCCTATTTCCCCATATTTCTCCCTCTTTCCTTCCCCTCGGCCCCCACCCTACAAGCAAAGGAAGCTCATGAACGCCTGGATTTAAAACATGGCAGACAAACCAGTGTTCTTCATATTCAACATCCAAATTGGTTTCATTCTTATTTAGAGTATTGAATGCATTTGAAAGTATCAGGAAATATCCTCTTGATTGGCTGTGACTGAATCATAGTCTCTCACCTACTGTGTCCTTAGCATCTTTTCTAGATATGATCAGACAAAATGCAGAAGGGAAGAGACATATTGAAGGAAATAGCTGGAAAGGTTTGCCACATGTGGGTACACTGGTAAACTGGTGGTGTGATTAAGTGTTGTGTAGAGAAAAGTGCTGGCCAGGTCTCTTGATATGACCTTGAGCCAGCTGCTGAACCCATCTGGACTCCAACTTCCTTGTTTATGAAATAAGGGACTTGGGCTAGGTGAATTCAGAGGTCTATCTCAGCCCTAACATAAGATGAGCCTATAAAAAGCAAGTTTTCCTTTTATTAGGGGTCAGCGTTGATAATCAGTTTGTATAATGAAGGTGAAAATGAGCTTTTTCCTTTAGTCTGTATCTATACTCACAGAATGAATGGCATGACTGAAACCAACATTCAGGTAGCAGAGACCCCGAGCCTTCCCATCACAAACAAGGACACTTTGGAGCGCTCTCAGTAGTGACGGTGGAGGTGGATTCGTTTGTTTGGAGAAGCAGAAAACGCCTTCAGCCTTTTACTTGCCTTTGCATAGAGTGGTTTGGCCATTACTTTAGGATGCTTTTTTATCCTGAGTAATCTGGACAGTTGCCTTAACCCCATTTCATTTTGGCTATGTAGATACAACTTAATCTTTGTAACTGTGATATATTTGCTAAGTTTTAAATAAAAGACAAGAAACTTTTTGGGGGTGGAAATCATCAGAAATCAAGCACACACAACTGTAATATTTTTTTCTGTAAAGGTTTATGATTTTATTCTACTTCTACTGCCACTGATTGCTTAGGTAGGTTTGTTTCCTTTTACACAACTAGGAAATAATGGCTCTTTCATCAATTTTATATATACCTTGGTTCTTGGTGATCTGTCCTCACAAAAGGGGGTCAGCATGAGTATAGGTCATAGAAGTTTGTGGGTGACCTAGTCACCCATCTGAGACAGAGCAGGGGTTGTGGTCTCAGTCTGGTTGAGCAGGGTGTTAAGTGGGTTGCAGGAAAAAGTTCCTGATAGAAATAGATGCAGAGAGTATAAATGATATGAGCAGTACATGGATCCTGGTACATGATGCACCAGTACATGGATAATCAGTATTTGACTGCAATGTTATAGTAGTTAGGTAAGCAAATACTGCACTTACAAGTACCACAGACACAGTTAAAAACAAAATGAAACAACAGTAGAAATGTTTGATTGCATGCTATTTTAATGACACACACTTATCTTCATCTGTTTTAAAGTGGAAATCCATTTGCCTCTAAATACCTGTAAACAACTTTTCAAAAAAAAATAAATGATCTTTGCTTTGTGACAATTGACAGTATATGTCTGATGTTTGGGTTTTGGAAAATGTATCATTTGCAGGATGTATCAGGGTCTTGACAGGAAACAGATGGCTCACTTAAATTGGGGAATTCGAGGAGGGTTTAATAAAGGGACTCTTTATAAAGGTGTGGGCAGAGTATGGGGAAACCACAAGGGAGGATGCAGTGCCCTGGGGCCAGTGAACAGGTAAGAGGAGATCACCATAACATAATCCGGAGAGAGAGAGCTCTGTGGGAAGACTGCCTTCTAGGAGCTGTGGCCTCCAGTGGAGGGACTCCACCAGCCCTGGTGACTCCACAAGGAGGAGGCTACAGACATTATACTTAATGGAAGAAGGAGAGCCTTTTGAACAAATGGCATCGGAGTATTGGACATCTGTACGCAAGAGAACAAACCTCACACTTTACATAAACATTAACTCAAATGGGTTATGGATTTAAACATAAAATGTAAAACTATGAAACTTTTAGGAAAGAAAAACACAGGAGAGGGCACCTGGGTGGCTCAGTTGGTTAAGCGACTGCCTTCAGCTCAGGTCATGATCCCACGGTCCTGGGATTGAGTCCCGCATCGGGCTCCCTGTTCCGTGGGGAGCCTGCTTCTCCCTCTCCCACTCCCCCTGCTTGTGTTCCCTCTCTCGCTGTGTCTCTCTCTGTCAAATAAATAAATAAAATCTTTAAAAAAAAAAAAAGAAAAACACAGGAGAAAATCTTTAGGATATAGGGGGAGGGAAAGAGCTTTTAGAGCTGATATGTTCCATTAAAGGAAAAACTAGTACATTGCATTTCATCAAAATAATAAATTTTTGCTCTGTGAAAGACTCCAGAAAGAGGATAAAGGGCAAGCTATAGACTGGGAAAAAATACTCGCAAACCACATATTTGACAGAGGGCTAGTATCTAGAACATATAAAAAACTCAAAACTCAAGAGCAAAAAAATCTAATCAGAAAGTGGGCAAAAAACACGAACAAACAATTCACTGAAGATATATAGATGTCAAAGAAACACATAAAAATATGTTCACAATCATTAGCCAGTTAGGAAATGCAAATTAAAATAACAATTAGATATTACTATATACATAGTTGAGTGGGTAAAATGAAAAACACTGACAATATTAAACGCTGACCCGAGGAGGAGAAAGTGGAACACACATGCATTCCTGGTGAGAATGTAAAATAGCACAGAAGCAGTTTGATAGTTTATTTAAGAAACGAAACATGCAGCTAACATTCAACCCAATAATTACACCGCTGGGCTTGGATCACAGGGAAATGAAAACCTATGTTTACACAACAACTTGGACGGGAATGTTTATAGTAGCTTTGTTTGTAATGACCTAAAGTTGGCAATATCAAGATGTTCCTTCAATGGGTGAATAGGTTAAACAGACTGTGGTACACACATACTGTGGAACACTACTCAGCAATAAAAAGGAATGACAGGCTGATACATACAACGCGGCTGAATCTGCAGAGAATTATGCAGCGCAAAAAGCTAATCCCAAAGGTTACATGCTTTAGGACTACATTTACATAACATTCTTGAAATGATAAAATTGTAGAAATGAAGAATAGATTAGGTGTTAAGGAGGGAGTCAGTAGGAGGGGGGGAAAGTGGGTACAGTTATAAAAGGGCAACATGAGGAATCCTTGTGTGATGCAGTTGTTTTGAATTCTGACTGTATCAAGCCAATTTAATGATCTTGTTTCAAGAAGCAGAAGTAATGTGGCATCTGGGAGGGTCTGTATTTCACACTCAGGTATGATTTTTGCAGCTTTGGATCTTTATCAAATGGTCATTGCCACTTCTGATAGCTTTTACAGATTTTCTGATTACAAGCCTTGGTGTGGTTGAAAATCCTGAACATTAAATCCAGGCAATTGGCTCTCACACTTTTGGCCAAAGACCATAGAAGAGGCAAAAGACCTATTGCCCCACCTGTCTTTCATCCTCCAATCCTCTTTTTTTTTTTTTGGTAGTGAAAAAATAACTCAGTAACACCAAAGAACTGAAGAGGAACCATAGGGATTGCTTATTTATTTACTTTTAAGGGAGAAATATCATTTACCTGATTTTATATTCCAAAATACTGCCTTACAAATTTTTCAAAAAACGAGTAATTTTATCACTTGCCTTGATAGTATGTTGTCAGTTGTTTAAATAGAACAAATTTATAGCTAATACATTTCAATAAAGTATAAGTAAACTGTGGAATTATAAATTATAAATTGATGGCTTTAGTAATAGATGACTGATGATAAAAATTGAACCTGAACTTGAATATTATTTTAAAGTCAAGTTATAGGAAAAGTGTAAATTCATGAATTAAAGTAGTTAACACTACACACAGCTGAGTTAACCCAACAGCTTACAACAAACTTAATTGATGTTGATGAAGCCAAGCAAAGAGGGTTCATAACTAAGACACGGGAATTACTTCTCTTTAAACCCACAGTTTCCTGGGAATGACACTATTTACACCCTTCTTCCAAAAGTGGGTATTTCAGTTATCTTCAAGTATGCATGAACAGGAGTTTTATAATGTTGCACATAGAAATGATGAAACACCATTCTTGGTGAGCTTAAATAATGTGATAATTTTAACTTACAAATTCTAAACATTAGCAATCCCTCCTATTTTACTTGGTAGATTCCTAATAGGTAAACCTTAGTTGTATGTAAAAATAAAAACCTATAAAATTGCAAGTTATTTTCCCATGAGAACTGAAGAAACAACTTATGTGGTCAGTATCATTTAATGAACCATCAGGAATATCCTTGAGGTCTACCAGTGGGCCATGGATCATACTTGGAGAATCACCGGTTTAGACTATTCAAATACAATCAATCTATTATCACAAATGCATCAACTGTTTGGCTGCAAGGAATGAAAACCCACTTGTATTAATTTCCTAGGGCTACTGCAGCAAAGTACCACAAACTAGGTGGCTTAAAACAACAGCACTTTATTCCCTCACAGTACTGGAGATTAGAAGTCGGAAATCAGGGTGTTGACAGGGCCATCCTCCTTCTGAAGGTTCTGGGGAAGAATCCCTTGCCAGCTTCTGGTGGCCCTGGGTGTTCCTTGGCTTTATGGTGACATAACTCCTTTTTCTGCCTTTATCTTCATATGGCTGTCTTCTCCTTGTGTGTCTTTCTGTGTTCTTGCCTCTTTTTTTTTTTTTTAGGAAATTAAAAATTGAATTTTAAAAGTGAACCCTGTACTACAATAATGCATATATTTGTGTGCACGTGTGTATAATTGACACATGATGTTACATCAGTTTCAGGTTCTTCTCTTCTTTTAAGGACACCGGTTTTAGATTTAGGACCCATCCTCATCTGTATTAACTAATTACATTTGCAAAGACCCTATTTCCAAATAAGGTCACATTCTGAGTTCTGGGTGGGCATGAAATTCGGGGGGACACTATTCAACTCCTAAATGACCTGAGTCAGCTCAAGTCAAAAGATTGTTTTAAGGTTCAGGTTATCATAGGACCCAAGGAAAAGCTGAACTGTCGGGCTTCACAAAGTGCAAGAATCAGGCAGATCCATGGCTTTGAGTACCAGAAGTTCATGATCTTCAGTCTAAGCTCTGCCATATACATGTACTTCCATATATGGAAATAAGTGTATTTTCCATAAAATACAGACAACTGTAATAAAAGTCTGCTTCTCTTCTGTATGTTTACCACCTGACTCAGTTTCATGAAGTCTTATTTCAGTTACTTGGGGAGGGAAGATGAGTGGCCCAGCTTGGGTCTGGTGCTCATCTTTGACCCAGTCAGGTATGGCCAGGTCTTAGGGGGGGTGGGGAAGTGACGGTGGTGAAGTTATAGTGCCTGTGGGCAGGAGTAGAACCGGCGATTAGGGGCTTAATTAGGGCAGGCATTTTGACCCATGAATCAATATTAAATGAGCCCCTATAATAGTGCTTGGTGCAAAGTGGATGCTCAAAAAAACATTAAATGAATATACTGCAAATAATGGTCTGATCTCCCTCAGTTAATTAACACTCAGTTAAATAGCATTTCTACATTTTAGAATTTCTTTCACACAATCTTACTTCATCCTTTTTACAATCCTGCAAAGTAGATATTATCATTCCTCTTTTTAAATAAGAACTTTGAGGCTCAGAGGGGTTAAATAAACTGTTGTGAATAAAACCTAGTGGGTAGGAGAGCTGGAACTTGAACTCAGATCTTCTTTAAGTTCAGTGCTCTTTTAAGGATAGCACTCCTTATTTCCTGATGGCTTTGCTTTGACCTGATAAGCTTTGACACCAACGAGAAGGTAGGAAAAAGGAGGAATGATGGTTTAGCCCCACCTTTATAGATGTTCTGAATGGGAAGGACCACGTCCCATCAACAGCATGACATTCCCCCTTGAAATGTAAACAAGTCTGGTAGAAGTAGCGTCCCTCCCAGCTCACAGGTGTGTCTGCTTAAAAAAGGCAAGATAAATATTGACCCGACATTCCAGAAATAATCTCTTGCCCAGCACATAAGATCTTTGGCAGTTTTTCTCTCTTCCCCCACATTTATTTTTATTACTCATTCTGGAGTAATTTTACTTGTGTTTCTCTGGACATGTTATTAAGTTCATTCCTTGTGTACACCATACCTTACTTCTGTAGCATGCCTTTTGCATTTCTTCAGGCATCAAGTTCTTCTATTGGCTGCCTCCCTTCCAGCCCACTTTTCCACTCTTATCTCTAAATATAAGAATCCTTTTTTTAAAAAGATTTATTATTTGAGAAAGAGAGAAACAGAGAGAGGGGGAGAGGGAGACAAGCAGACTCACCGCTGAGCAGGGAGCTCAACTCGGGGCTCTGATCCCAGGACCCTGAGATAATGACCTGAGCCAAATTCCAGTTGGACATGTAACCTACTGAGCCACCCAGGTGCCCCATAAATATAAGAATCTTTTATTTTTGCTGGTCTGGTTTCACATTGCAATCACTCATGCTAATAACCTTCCTGTTGACTCTCTTTTCCTCTTCTTCCAAGAACTTTGTCTGATAGATCCTTTCTTTGAAGTTCACTTTTCCCCAGAATCATCACCTATTCTTACGTGGCATGTAGTAAACTATTATTTTGTGGTTCGTGTGTGTGTGTGTGCACGCACACGTGTGTCTTTTTTTTTTTAAAGATTTTATTTATTTATTTGAGACAGAGAGAATGAGAGACAGAGAGCATGAGAGGGAGGAGGGTCAGAGGGAGAAGCAGACTACCTGCCGAGCAGGGAGCCCGATGCGGGACTCAATCCCAGGACTCCAGGATCATGACCTGAGCCGAAGGCAGTCGCTTAACCAACTGAGCCACCCAGGCGCCCCACGTGTCTTCTTATGTAAGCATCTTGCACTGCCAAAGAGAATAGGTACTTTGAGGGGAGGGGTCCTGCCTCACACTTTATATTCAAGCATCTAGGCGAGGAACTAAACAGGATAAGCAGTCAAGAAAAGTCCATTGATTATACCATAACTTCACCCAAATCCATTTTTAGAGGCAAGGGGCTCTGATTTATTCTTTGCTTTGCATCCTTTGTGACATATTTGAAGATAAAGGAGATGTGCTCAAATTCTTTCTCTGTCTCACATTAGCTGTGTAGCCTTGGACAAGTCAAAATTTTTTTTTGTCCGTTTCTTCTGCTGTAAAACGGGATATGAATACCTGTCCTAGGCCCTCACAGGTTTGTTATAAGGACCATATGAGCTAGTGTTTGTGAAAGAACTTACCAAATTCTAAAGCACTATGTAAGGGATTATAAACATTGTCTCCTCGTGTGCCCCACCCCCTTATATCTTTTATGTGTTCATCTCTGTAAGAAACAGGAATCACTTAGCATCCTTGCTGTAGCATTCCATCTTAACCCAAGCCTAGTTCCCACTAACAGATGCCTTGGCTCAGGTTTCAACAACTGCCATTTACCTGAATGTTTGTTATTCACATTTTCTGGCAGAGAAGCCTTCATTTATTTGTTCATTCATTTATTTACTCATTTAACCAATTTGTTTTGAGTGCCTACCAGGTACCATGAAGCATGCTTCATGTCCAAGAAGTAATGTAAGTACCTCAAGATATTAACTTGAACTGAATAAAACAGACACACAACTAATTATAGAAGATAATAAGAAACATAATAAGTTATGTATATTGTGTACAGATGTAGGAAGGATCATTTCTGTGGGGGGGGGGTAGTGGGTCATGAAAGGTTTCAGAGGAGGTGCTCTTCTATCTTGAAGACTGAGTGGATAGAAAGATAGGGCAATACAGGTGAAAGAAAGAGCTTGAGCAAAACAAAAACACCCTGAGAACAGTAGACAGCTCAGCCAGTAATTTCAGTCACTTATTGCTATGGATTGAGTGAGTACTTATTATGTGGCATAACCTTATGCTAGTTGATGGGGTAACGGGGGATTAGTGTAGGCATCACAGGGGTGGGATGGTGAGGTGGCAAAAGAAAACTAGCTGGATTATGAAGTGCCTTAACCATTTTACTCCATACTGTATTGGAAAGAGTTTTCTCATACGCATGGGAAAGAGTTAAAAAGATACGTGAACCTAGTGCTACCAACTCCTTGATGTTCACTGAAACCCTTTTAGCTTGGCAGGTAGATTACAGAACGGGCTTTAGTGCACACTGGGCAGCGCTGTCTTAAAGGACGGGTTAACAGATACCTAAAGTGACAAGAACATTCACACTTGGGGAAATTCAAATAGTGAATAAACATGTGGGAAAATGTGCCATCTCATCGGTAATGAAAGAAACACAAATTCAAACAAGGCAGGACCCAATAAGAAAGAAAACGAAGCAAAACTACATCTAAGCCTGTTTAGGTGATGGGGAAGCAGGCACCTTAGAGAATCAGAAGGGCAGGGGCAAAAACCTTTAAGGTAAGGGTTCGGTGGGGAAAGTGAGGGATTCTGGGTGCTGCAACCGAGAATTGAGGTTTAGGAATGGAAAGCGCGGGGCGAGGGGGGCAGAGGGGTGCAGGAGGTACAGGAAGGGGCAAGACGGGTTCATCCCCACCAAAGGCCTAAACCCCGGCGCTTGGCATCTCTAAGCAACCGTAAACCCGCCCCGTCTAGAGTAGACCCTTTCGTAATTGGCTCACTAATCCACCAATGGGCGCACAGGAGGACATTCCCGCCACCTCTGGCGCCCGCTTTCAAACAACCATACATTCGCAACTGCAGGCGGAATTCTCAACCAAGCTTGAGAAAGGCGGAGACTTCCGTCTCCACGCCCAGCCTCGAGCCGGCATGGCCCCGCCCGCCAAGCCAGCTTCTAGCCGGCGATTGAAGGAGAAGGCCTTCAATCTCGTCAATGGCCTGCTCGTCAATGGCCTCAGCGCTTCTGGGTTCGGTTGTGACGAGGAAGGAGCTAGCGGATTAGAGTCCTTGGTAAGGGGGTTTGTTAGAAGTCTGTCTTTGGCGGGGACTAGGGTTTCCCCGTGGTGCCAGCATCCGTGGTCTCCGGTGAGTTTCGCTTCGCGGCTGGGCTTGGAGCTGGGGTTGGAGGAGGTGCGGGGTCCTCGGATTCTGGCTGTGGCTTCCCAAGGGCTGACCCGCCCCCTCCTCAAATCCCGTGGTGGTGGACTGTCCGCGGGTTGCGGGACTCAGGCTTTGACTTTGAAGTGTCAGCGAGACCCCGAGTTTCTCCTTACTAGTGACGCGTGGGAAGCCCTCCTCGCCCCCTGCAGGCTGCGGGGGAAACCCTGAGACCCTATCCTGGGGACCCCCGCTGTGGTCGCCCTGGCGCCGCGCCTGGCTCACAGTGGGTGCTCTGTACACGTGTGTTGACCGAGTGCATGTGACGCTGGCAGCCAAAGCCAGCCAAAGCCAGCAGCCCCAAGGCATCCGGTGCAGGCACTCTACAGCTTCGCTCTCGCGGTACCTGTTTGTTGTGCTGTAGTTGACGCCAAACGGAGTTCCTTGGTAAGGCCACTGATTGATTCTGTAGTTCAGCCTGTGGGTGCCTACTTGCTGCATTCTTCAGGCACCTTGAATCGATTTGTCCAAGCTGCTGTCATTAGCACTGATCACAGATTGTCGTCATCATTTGTTTAAATGTCTATACTCTTTTTCTCTACCAAGTCCTGTTAAGCTTTGTAATCTTGAGTGCATGGTAAATAATTGTTGAATAAATGACCAGGCCTCTTAAGCCTGGTATCGCAAGTCTAAAACAGGCTAGTGTGTTCTGGCTGTTTTCATTCTAGAAGGGAAGCTAGCATGTAACCAAGTAAGTAGAATTTCCTAGGGCATTTATAGACTAACCCCTTTGTGGCATTTAACGTTTTTTATCTTATGGTCATGAACTTGAGTCTGATTTAAGCTGAATTTCACCATATCCTTCACAATGCATGGCAATTTATATGCGCTTCCTACATACGTAAATGTATTCAACTGAGTGAGAGCCTGAAATTGAAGCTGTAAGAAAAGTATAAGAAACATAGTCTGGAAGTGCAAAATCCTCCCCTCCTGCCTAGGGCAACAGGATTGGGAGGGCATCTTGAAGGAGGTAGCATTTTCATCCCAGAAGAGGTTGTGTTAGTTGAAGTAAGGTTTCCCACAGACAGCATATTCACCTTTCTTAGATGTCCTGAATGCTCTTTGTTTGCCTCTTTTGTAGCTGCAGACTCCTATTCATAGGTAACAAAACTAAAATGTATCGATGGGTACATAGTGCTAAGCACTTTATGTTCATTATCTTGTGAATCTTCATAACCAATCTTTGAGGTAGGTACTATTTTTACCCCCATTTTATTAATGAGAAAATGGAAGCAGTGTCTTCAAGCTTGCACAGCTGATAGAAGAGCTAGAATTGAGCCCAGGTTGTCTGAATGAGTGCCCTTATTCTTAACCACTTCCAGCAGTATTGTGTCCTTTCTAACCGAAAGTCTTTTCTGTGAAACTTCCCTCAGCTGCCCTTTCTTCTTAGCCAAAGTTAATTTGTGCTTTATACTTTCCTCTATTACAGAACTTATTACAATGTATCATGGTAACTGTTAATTTATATCATTGTTTCTCTAAGGGACTGTAAGCTCCCCATGGCTGGTATCATGTCTTAGATACATCTAGGATATAAACTGGCACACAGTAGATGCCCAGGAAAATTTTATTGAAATAATGAATCCTAGAGGGCTGCATGAATGTATCATATTCATTCAACAAATACTTATTGTGTGCCTGCCTTGTGCAAAACGTGGGGGACCTGCATTTTAATTCTGCCTTCAGAGAGCTTACAGGTTTTTAGATGGGACAAAAACAGTGCTTTTGGTTTTTGATATTTTGTCCAACTAAACACTCATTGGTTTTCCCTCTCATTGCAAGGAGGGCAAAGGAAACATAACCAGTAACAACAAAATGAGTATTGAGACTGAGCTCTTCTGATCTGAGTGTTAAAAAACAAACAACAACAAAAAAGAACATAGTCTTATTAATAGGTTCAGAAAAAGTTAGCTGGGAAGAAAGTATTAACTTTTTAAAAAAGCATACACTACACTTATTCTGCATCTTGATTGTTTAGTGATCAGTCAGTAAATAGAGAAATATGTCATTATTTCTCTTGTTAGTATAGTATCACCAAATTTATTCAAAGGTACTTTTACTAGGACAAGTGTTATTTTTCAGTATATTCATATGGTAGTTTTCAGGATAGTTTTTGCAGTTCATATGTTTCACCAGCAATTCATGAGGATATCTCTTTCCTACAAAATAGCCACCACTAGGTGTTATTAACTTTTTTTTTTAATTTAGTAGTTGAAAATCATTTCAATGTTTAAATGACACTGAATTCTTCATGAACTTACACATCTTTTAAGTTAATTGAACATTTAACATTTCTTTTTTTTAAATGAATTGTCATGTCAGTTGCCCATTTAAAATTGGGTTGTCTTTTTCTTATTTCATTTTGAAAGTTGTATATTGGGACTTTGTCATGTGTTTTGCAAATATTTTTCTTATGTTACATTATTTTATCTTTTGACCTTGTTAGTGTATTTTTTCATATGTAATATTTGACTTGTTAATGATGTCGTTAGCCATATAAAGATTTTATTTTTTGAGGTTAAGTTTCTGTCAAGTTTTTCCTTTATGGCTACTCGGCTTACTGTCTTTCTATTTTATTTTTTCTTCTAAAGCAGTCTCTTTTATTCTGAATATTATAGTAAAGTCTCTGATAACAGTGGTAATTAGTAGTGATCAATGAGTTGAGGAAAAGCGTTGGCTTTTATTTTAAATTTTAGTTAAAATACTAATTATTTATCCACAGTATGTTTATCCAGATTTCTCTTTCTGCCAAAATAGTTCTTAAGGTCTCCAGTAGTTTGCACTTTTGAGAAGGAAAACTTATTTGTATCTTTTCTTCCCCAGTCTAAAGAGATTTTGGACTTTTCAGATATTTGCAAATTTCTTTAATGACATAGTTTGGATTAAAAAGCCATTCAAAAGACTTACGCTTTGGTCTTTTACATTCTCTTCATTTAAAAATGAAAATACCTTGCAGAATTCACTATTCTCTGAGAAAAAAGTAGCTCTTTATTTAAAATAGCTGTATTTAGCAATAGGCTGTTGTAAATCTTGATGTTCTTTTTCGATATTCAACAGGAATTGATGGCATGTTAATGAAGGATTGAAAAAAAAAAAACCTCTCCTTTCTTTTACCTAATATAGGAGAAATTAACCCAAATCATATTCTGGCTTTAACTATGAAATACAGGAAGAGGTGGAGAATACTGTAAATACCAGAAGCAGGAAAGATGATTTCTGCCCAGAGAATTCAGGAATGTCCTTAAGGTCCAACTTAATCTAATTTCTTTTAAGGAGCCAGGATTTAAATGGGCTAGTATTTTCATTATCTGTTGAATTCTGTAGACTTGATGTTCACTTGCAGTAATGAAAAAACCCTAGAGACATGAGCTTGTGTGAGTGTTTTTTCCCTTACCATTTCAGCTATATTATAGGCTTTTTACAGTCAGGTCTCTAACTTATGCAGGTGTACAAGAAGGTTTTTGTAGCTGTTGGATGGAGATGAGGTTTAGATTCCCTAAACTTATGTATTTTCCCTCTTAGTGAAAAAGTGCACATTTCCCTTCCTCCTTTTAGCTCTGGCATAAGAATAGAAAGGAGCTAGTCTGGTCTAAGAAACAGAAGCTGGAAGAGTTTATGTTGATGGAAGGGGTTTGAGTCGATGAGTTGAAAGGGATGGGCTGGGTGTAGGAACCAGAGAGGGAAGGATAAAGAAGTGGACTGCAGATTACAGTTTGGACAAGAAGCATAATTCAGTCCTTGAAAAACAAACAAAAACTTGATGTTTGGGGATTTTCAGCATTAAAATTCATATTTGTGCTAGTCTGTAACACCGTATTTCATCTATTCTGAAGTGCTCATTTCTTTTCAAATTTTAATATCTACAAAGTCAGGCTGCAGTTTAAAATTAGTGATGTGTCATAATTTAATTGACCACATCTTTTTCTTAGTGGTACAAATGGAATGGTGTCATACAACCAAAGGCGCATTAGGTCTGATGAAGTGGAATATCTTTTGCTTGTAGAGCTATCGGCTTACATAAAAGTTTGTCATCCTAGTTCTCAACTGTTAACACGAGGGAGCTAAGTTCTTTATGGTAAGATGTATTTGGATGCCTGGGCCTATGCTTCTTAATTCACTTCCAGTTTAATGACATTTTAGAGCCTGAAAAATGCAGTGAGTGAGTTGTGGCTCAGGCTCACATCAAAGTGCATTTCCCCGGCATGCAGAAGAGAAGAGTGAATGGAAGGCAGTATTAGGCTGGGTAATTGATGACGCCTGCCTACTTTTTTGTCGGGATTATTTGGAACTTTGAAATTCTGGGTAGTCTCCGGTGTAGCATCGATTCCTAAGTATAATTCAAATCATCAGCAGGCTTTTGACTGTAAGTACCTGAAAACCCACCTCCTGCTGCTGCTGCCGCCTCTGCCACAGCAGTAACCATTCTGCGGAGAGCTGCTGCTGATGCTTCTGGAATTGGAACTACATGGTACAGCTTCACACTCTTCACTTCTGTTTTTCCTGAGTACTTTTTGCGAGAGGCTGATTTTATCAAGCTAAGGAGCGGAATACTTAACACTGATATTTTTGTTGTGTGCTACACAGAGCTTACCAGATCGTAAAGGTTTTTGGGTGGCGATCATTAACTCGGCATTTAGTGGCTCTCTTTGTAAAACATGACATTCGGATTTGTGATACTCAAAGGATGAAGCAAATTGTGGAGGATACCACCTTTGCCATGTCTAATAAACCAAATTAGTAACTCTGAGCATATTCTTAAAATTTTTGTTTTGGCATATTTCTAGTTTATCATTTTTTTTGTGGGTGAACAAAAAATCTTGCTGTTCTAAGTTATACGTTCCAGACCATGAGAAATGTCTAGTCACAGATTTATTAGCTTTTTGCATATTTCTTTTATTTATTTATTTGAGAGAGAGAGAGAGCTAGCAAGAGAGCACGGGGGGTTGGGGGGGGGAGAGGGAGAAGAAGCAGGCTCCTTGCTGAGCAGGAAGCCCAGAGGACCCAAGGCAGACGCTTGACCGGCTGAGCCACCCAGGTGCCCTGCATTTTCCTTTTCTATGAGTTACTGTCATACAGCTATTTTCTGTGAATCACAGTTAATTTGTAAGCATAGTCTTTATGTTTGGAATACCAACCATTTGTTGTGCATGAGTTACATATATCTTTTCCCTGACTGCTGTTGTCTCTGTGTGTGTGTGCGTGTGTGTGGCATCTCTTGTGTAGTTTGGTCTGGGGAGATTTTATGGGATACTTAGAAAGCAAGCGTCTTTCTCTTTCCGCAGGAACACCATGTCCTTAGATTTTGGCAGTGTGGCACTGCAGACGCAAAATGAAGATGAAGAGTATGACAAAGAAGACTATGAAAGGGAGAAAGAGGTAAGTTTCTCAGAGAAAAGACTGAACCCAATCTTAAAGTTTTATTTCCTGATCAAAAGATATCATCTTGAGTCATTTTGAAGGAATTTGTAATTTTTTGTCACCTCCTAAAACCTGATCAGTATTTGAACTTTTAAAAGGTGGTTGAGTGGAATGCTTCCTTTTTTGAAACAAGACTAAAACACAGTAAATGGTTTGATTCTTTAAGATCTTTTCCTTTAGGAGGTAGTGGTTGGCTTTGGAGGCAGAGACCTAGTTTCTAGTTGCCTGGAACTTTGCCTTGAACAAGTCCAGCAACGTTCTTTGCTTCAGGTAGCTTACATCCTTGTGGAGGCAGGCAATAAGCAAGTAAACAGATGAACAAAATAATTCAAGTGGGTGATAATTTAGCACTGGTAAGTGCTAAGGAAACAAAATAGGTGAAATTAAAGCAGCTGGGAGGGCACTGGTAAGGGAAGGCCTTTTGGAGGAGGAAATGCCTGAACTGAGACTTGACTCATGAGAAGTAACAGCCAGGCAGAAGCCTGAGGAAGACAAGACATGCAACGAGTATAAAACAGACAAGTTGGGAAGAGCCTGTATATCTGCAGACCAGCCAGAAGGCTGTGGTATGGGGATTGTGTAACCAAGGGGTGAGTGTGGAGACAGCATGAGGAGGTGGGCTAGGGCCAAATCATTTTGTGTCATGGTAAGATGTTTGTATTTTATTCCAGGAGCAATGGGAAGTCAGTGGAGGATTTTAAGCAGGGAAGTGGTATCTGATCATGTTTTTAAAGATCTTACCATCTGCTGTGTGGTGAATGGACGAGGGGAAAAGGAATAAGAGGAGAAGATTATATTTTATTTATTTATTTATTTTTTAAAGATTTTACTTATTTGACAGAGACAGACAGTGAGAGAGGGAACACAAGCAAGGGGAGTGGGAGAGGGAGAAGCAGACTCCCCACTGAGCAGGGAGCCCGATGCGGGGCTCGATCCCAGGACCCTGGGATCATGACCTGAGCTGAAGGCAGACGCTTAACGATTGAGCCACTCAGGCGCCCTGAGAAGATTATATTTTAGATACATAGATGAGTTTAACAGGATTCCTGGCACAGAGTCATGTTCAGTAAATGGGGGCAATAGTAGTAGTAGCACTTGGTGAAAGTCAGTTTATTAGAGTTGTTTTTAGTTTGAGTCAGGTTTCTTGATTGCCTATGATGATAGGCTTCTTTTGTACTGAGGCTATGCTTGATACAATCCATTTTCTAATGTATAAAACAGTCCTTTTTAATCATTACTGTGGACTATTATTATCAACAAGAAGCAAGGAATAGGGTCAGTTGCCCATGTAGCTGGAAGTAGAGTTTCGGGTAGAGCTAGAAAACTGGCAGCTCGGTGGATTTTTGTCCATAGACATTTTGTCTTGTTTGGTTGTGCACTGTTTTTAAAAGTTCAATCTGTATTTAAAGATTGGAAAATTTCATCTGGCTTGTCTTTTTTTTTTTTTTAAAGATTTTATTTATTTATTTGACAGAGAGAGAGAGACAGCGAGAGCAGGAACACAAGCAGGGGGAGTGGGAGGGGGAGAAGCAGGCTTCCCGCTGAGCAGGGAGCCCGATGTGGGACTCGATCCCAGGACCCCGGGATCATGACCTGAGCCGAAGGCAGCCGCTTAACGACTGAGCCACCCAGGCGCCCATCTGGCTTGTCTTGAAACGTCCTAAGCCCTGGCCACATGTGCACATGGCAGCAGGCAGGCTGGATCTGAGCAGTGGCTGTCCCTTCCCAGCTGGCCACGGTCCTCTCACACCGACGTGGGCTTATTCACGTGGACTTGCCACTTCACTCTTGTCAGTTCTCTGCCAGGTCGCTGAGGGCATTGGCGTCTGTGACCCTGACCAGGGTTTCCGGATTTTGAATGGGGGTCCTTCACGGCAATTGTTGGCGTGAGGATTTTCTGTTACTTTGTGAACTCACATCATGACCCTGATGGCTTTGGATAGTTTGCTGGAATTTAGCTACTGGGATTCCTGAGGGATTCAGTTTAAGTAATTATTATAGTAGGCTTTAAAGAAGAAAAAATAATCTGACAGGTGATTTTTCATTGGAAAAGATATTAGAGATGGTTAAGGTATTAGAGGGAACTAATTAGAGGTATACTGTGTGGTGAAAGTTTTAAGGGGGACATTAGTTAAAGAGGCAGTTAATTCTAGGTATATAGAAAATAGCCCTAGGGATCACTTCTTGATTGGTTATAAGCTGGGATAAGGAATTTCCAGAGGAAAAGGAGCTCTTAAGAAGTGAAATACCTAAGAATGAGTGTTTCTAGCAGAGTGGGAGAAAAGAATGTATAGCCAACTTGACTCTGACATGATGATTATGTTTTGTGTTAATAAAAAGTGTTTTTGCCTTTTTATTCTTTTTTAATTCAAGGGAAGAAGAGATCAGAGGCTAGAGGGTTTCAGATTTTCACCAACAAAATTCAGGATTATTCATAAAATTCAGCTTATGTATATTTTGTCACTGCAAGTTAAAATGATAAATCAGCTAATCAAACCTAAGTTTGCATATCCATAGGCCATTTCAACCTCCTCAGGCTGTCTGACCCTACCATAGCAGAACATTTCACAGCTTTGGGTGGTTAAAGAAAAGAGTGGTCTTTTCCTGCTCCCTGGTTGTTAGTTTTGGGATTGACAGCTGCATTATAAGTGTTAGTAGTGGGCTAATGCATATTGCTTTCTCTACTTAGTGAATCACTTGGTATTCAATTCACTTATGTAGGAGGAATGTCTGTATTCCTGAGGATGTATTATAGGGCCAAGCAGGCCATATCTGACTCATAGTCTACACTGCTAAGGATTTGTGAGATCCTCTCTCTGTAAGTGGTAGAGTAATCCTGATTTTGACCTTCTGGTATGAAGTCCAGTTGCTGAGTTTAATTTTGGTGCTTTGGGGTCAGTTGGGATTTTGTCCACATTTACCCCTAAGTCAGTGAATAAGCCACAGTCAAGTTCCAACTTCTATGCCATCCCAATAGCAGCTCTATAATTATGATCTTGCCTTTTCCATTTCTGTTTCCTCCATTGTTTGCATTGAAGATTGAGGGGAGAAAGTGCATTTAATCTTCAGAAAAGGAAATAGTCACTTCATTTAGTAAAGCGATTCAATATTCATAGGACATTTAGACCAGTGGAATCTGAAACCACATGATTAGACCCATATTTTGAAAAAATCTCCCAAGAGTTTTGCAGAAAAGTCAGGCACTATAATCATTTCTAAATTCCCTCAGTTCTCAGTGGTATAATGGTAAAAGTTTGGGCACTGTGGGCCAACGCATAGCAGAGAAGTATAACCCACAGCCTCACTCCGTGCTTCACCCAAAACTCCATCTTCTACACAGTAAACAGGGCAGATTAGGGTGCAGATGAGTGAGGGTGATGATACCATGGAAATATGCTGTCACTTCAGTTAGTACTCATCTCACTCCTCTTTCTCACCACTTACTGGGGCATACTACTTTCTTGCTGTGCCATTTGAGAATTATGGCTGTAGTTGTCTTTGCTGCTAAGTAGACCTCATCCAAAGTATTCTAGGCAAACTTTTACTTGGAAAGCTGGCCCAGAGAAGAGGAATTTCAAAGTTCTTTTATTAACTCATTCATAACGTAACAATGTGCTTTTCAAAATACCTTTCACTTAAGTCAGTGTGCTTTGTGATTTCATTATGTGATATTACAGACATACAGTTGTTGTTACTGTTGTGATAGGAGTGGTTACAAGCTCCAAAGTTATTGGTGAACACACAGCTTAAGGTAGACTGTCATTTGGGATTTTCCAGTTTGCTGGAGTATACGTGTACTTTTCTGCAGTGTCCCCAGAAACAGTTCTGTGATTATGGCTTGCTTCTATGTATGTACGTATGCATTTTGGAGCAGAAGTACTAGTAATCTGTGCTGTCAAGATAACACTTGCTGATGAGGGTTCACTTAGTAATGATCGATTTGAAGCCTGGAAAATGATCTTGAGGAGAAAGGTAGGTGGTTTAAGTAGCAGATGGCAGAGAGAAGCTCACACCTGGCCATGCTGATTTGAGTCCTTTTGGATTTTATATCGGTGCTTCTCTAATAGAATAGTAAAGCTCATTTGAGCTTGAAATCCTGTATTTTAAAGAGGTAGGGTTTCCATTGCACAGCCTTTCTTCTACTTTTTAATTGCCTTGTTTGATGTAATTATAGAAAGATTTTGACATTTTGTCCCCACTAGAGGGAGTTATGAAGCTAGTATTTGTTTACATTTTATATTATTTGACTTATTTAGTGGCACTTTCTTGTCATCACTGGAGAAAAAGAAACAAATGGTTTAAGTATTCATATGCTTGATGTTTTTCTTTAGCAATTTCTTATACTTTATCTGGATTGTACCTTTGAATATTTCTCATAACATACAGGTGTTTTTCAGGGACTGTCACGATGGGAACAAAAACATTACTCTGGCTGACTGTAGCTTGGTTGTACACAAAGAGGTAGAAATAAGTGTCTTCCAGTGACTAACGAAATGTCATGTAGAAGAAAACTGGAGTGAGAATGGAGAGATTCAGGTTCTGCTGCTGGCTCTGGAGCTGTAACTCTCTTTCCTGGGCATGCCACTCACCTTCTCTGGGCCTTGGTTTGCTCCTTTTTAGAAGGAGAAATTTGCCTTGGAGGAGCTCCAGTGTTCCTTCCAGGCCTAAAGTTCTGTGTCATTTGTGGGGCAGCCGATAGTTGTCTAACAGATGCTGCCGTATTTCTTTTTCAGGTATGTGGCAATCTAGACACAGTCTTCCCCACTAACCTAAAATTTAGTTTAACTAATGGAATGGACTTAAAAAAAAAAATCTTCATGTAATATAATTCATGAACTAAAACTCTGCCTGCCAAGTTATTTGGCCCTTTATCGTTCCCATACTGAGCCTTTTCAAGGAGGTTTTTAACTTGGCTCTTAGGTTAGAATGAAGATTCTGTTTAGTGTATACCCATGAAAGCACTATTTAATAATTTACATTTTAAAATATCAGAATCTTTTCAGTATACTTATGAGGTAACCTGTTTAAGAGCCATATGAATGTCGGCTACTCCATTTACTGCTTTTCTCCGGGGAGATGTATGGTTTGTGATCTGAGAACTCTTGCTTTCATGAATATTGAAGATTATAGTCTTCGAAGACAGTCTGCTTAGTTAATTTAAGTTGAAAACCCTAACAAGGAACCCTCCTACACTGTTGGTGGGAATGCAAGCTGGTGCAGCCGCTCTGGAAAACAGTATGGAGGTTCCTCAGAAAGTTGAAAATAGAGCTACCCTACGACCCAGCAATTGCACTACTGGGTATTTACCCCAAAGACACAAATGTAGTGATCCAAAGGGGCATATGCACCCCAATGTTTATAGCAGCAATGTCCACAATAGCCAAACTATGGAAAGAGCCAAGATGTCCATCAACAGATGAATGGATAAAGATGTGGTGTGTGTATACACACACACACACACACACACACACACAATGGAATATTATGCAGCCATCAAAAAATGAAATCTTGCCATTTGCAACGACGTGGATGGAACTAGAGGGTATTATGCTAAGTGAAATAAGTCAATCAGAGAAAGACAAGTATCATATCTCACTGATATGAGGATTTTGAGAAAGAAGGCAGAGGATCATAGGGGAAGGGAGGGAAAAATGAAACAAGACGAAACCAGAGAGGGAGACAAACCATAAGAGACTCTTAATCTCAGGAAACAAACTGAGGGTTGCTGGAGTGGTGGGGGGTGGGAGGGATGGGGTGGCTGGCTGGGTGATGGACACTGGGGAGGGTATGTGCTATGGTGAGAGCTGTGAATTGTGTAAGACTGATGAATCACAGATCTGTACCCCTGAAACAAATAATATATGTTAATAAAAAAAATTAAAAAAAAAAAAAACCCTAGCAAAAGGTTTACACACTGTTCTCTGTTTTACATTCCCCCTAAACATAGGCATTTTGGATGTTCTGCATGGGTTATTGCAAAGTGTTTTGCTGCTGAAGTTCTTTGAGTAAAGGTAGAGGAGTTTATGGAATGGTTTAGATTGCATTTCAGTAGAAGCCTTAGCAATGGCAAATGATCTTTTTTCTAAGGGGGGTGTCTGTTTAATTATTAAACTCAGTTGACACACAATAACATCCCACTGAAAAGATTGCATTTGCGACCAAAAAGCAGTCTGATGAATTTGGGAAAGTAATGAGTGGAATTAAATGTCATCATTTATAAAAATTGTTCTCTTTGCCCTTGAATCTGTTTGGTAGCTAGGTGGATCTTTAACGGGGAAAATTTATAGTTCATAAAAATCTCTACTTGGTAACATGCTAAGTTGATCTGATAATTCTGTGTTTTATGGCACAAGGTTCAATGACCGAAAGCAAAAACTGTTTGACAGTGTATATGAAAAGGGCACACTTTGATCCTGGGACTGGAAGCCTTGGGGGTGGGATTTTGTTCCTGAATGGCCTTATTAGGAGGACTCACTTCATTTAGCTTCCCTCTGTCCTGAGAGTTATGGGAGCCAAGGAATATGGCCCAGCTATGCCAAAGCACTTCATGGAGAAATTTTTTGAAGGTGAATGAAATGCTTTCAAATTCTTAGCATATATGTAAAATATTTTATAAGAAACTAAATACTATAGGGATGATTTTGCCAGTTGATAAGTTCACCTGTGGATCTGGAAGCATTTTGATGAACTTATTGCTTATGCTCAAATTAATTTTCCTCTGTGGATGCCAATTTTGTTAATTTTGTGGTGTCACAGAGAAAGCTGCAAGAACTGCTTAGTTATCGTATAGCTTTTTCTAGGTGAGAGGAAAAAATGTACTTTTCAGATGTCCCTGTCAAGGTTCCCCTTAATTATAAGGCTATGTACTTGAATCTCACTGAAGGTTTAGAAGAAAATATTCTTTCTGTACGGGAGTCCTTACTTGATGTAAGTATGAGAGATTTATTTTGTTATTTTTCTCTGTGTAGTATGTGGGAGTAGTCTTTTTCCTTAAAGGAGTGATGCATAATTATAGACAAAGCAGGTTGGACTACTTTTAAAAGATCTCATATATGTTTTTTACTTAGGGAATTTTGTGTCTTTCTCAAATCACTTTGCTACCTTTCACTTGAGGCATACATGTAGTATACTAATATGTTGATGTGTTTAACTTTTAGTGG
This sequence comes from Neomonachus schauinslandi, assembly GCF_002201575.2. NCBI lineage: Eukaryota > Metazoa > Chordata > Mammalia > Carnivora > Phocidae > Neomonachus > Neomonachus schauinslandi. The sequence continues at coordinate 88,962,407 of NC_058411.1, read as the reverse complement.
TTCTTTTGTGTTTCTTATTCTTTATATCTTTGGGTCAACTCTGATATGGCTAATTCTCAGAATGGTTTTTCAATTACTCAGCATGAGCAGGTGACCAATAAATCAAGGTCTTGGTTATTAATATTAATATCAAATAAATTTTGAGATGCTTTTCATTGGAATAGAATATTTTTTCTTGTTTCATTTTTAAAGAACAATGGATTGAGAAAACTTTTTAAAAAAATAATACAGTGAATATTAGAAATATATGTGGGATCAAGGAAGTATCCCCCTCCCCTCTTCACATACCCCATTTGCATTCCCAAATTTGACTTCTTCAAAACCCAATTAACAATTGGAGCATTCCTTTCAGACCTTTCTTATAATAATTTTTTTTTTTTTTAAGTGGGCTCCATGCCCAGTGTGGAGCCCAACACAGGGCTTGAACTCATGACCCTGAGATCAAGACCTGAGCTCAGATCAAGAGTGGGGCCTTTAACTGACTGAGCCACTCATGTGCCCCCATAATATTTTCATTTAACTTTTCACATATGTATTTTCTTTCAGGAGGTTTTTGATTGTAAATGTAATACTCAGATATGTTTTATAGCTACATTTCATTTTTTCTAAAATGGGTAAAAATAACTTGCCATAGACTAAGCCGTAGATCAAGGAGCATCTCATTTTTTTCCCATGTCTTACAGAGTATTTAATATCTTTCACTTATTGCGGGATGCCTGGGTGGCTCAGTTGGTTAAGCGTCTGCCTTTGGCTCAGGTTATGATCCCAGGATCCTGGGATCAAGTCCTGCATTAGGGCTTCTGCTCAGCAGGGAGCCTGCTTCTTCCTCTGCCTGCCGCTCCCCCTGCTTGTGCTCACTCACTCTCTGACAAATGAGTAAATACAATCTTTAAAAAAATTTAAGAAAATAAAATTCCCTCATTGCATAATTTTATGGGGTTCATTTATGCACTGTGGAGGACTCAGTCAACTTGTTAATTTAACTGGTGCTTACTTTTAAAGAGAAGTCATAAGCAGCCCTCTTCTGTTTAATAATATAATATTTGAATATTCTGATTGCTATAAATTTTAAGACAATATATTGGGAATTGAAGAAAGACATTTACAGATGTTGAAATTGAACAAATTAGACCATTCATCTCTTAATCACTGTTTATCTTGAAACAATAAATGAATTTACCTAGTTTTTATAGGTAGAATGCTTAAAGATGTGATTTATCTAGAAAAAAATTGGGGAGTGAAATCAAATGTTTTTATGTCAGGTTTGGAGTTACGCTTTTGAGAGTGCTCTGTAGCTTTGTAGAAAACTGAGTCTTTTTTTTTTTTCCAAAGATTTTATTTACTTATTTGACAGAGAGAGACACAGAGAGGGAGGGAACATAAGCAGGGGGAGTGGGAGAGGGAGAAGCAGGCCTCCCTCGGAGCAGGGAGCCAGATGCGGGACTCGATCCCAGGACCCTGGGATCATGACCTGAGCCGAAGGCAGGCGCTTAACGACTGAGCCACCCAGGCGCCCCGAAAACTGAGTCTTAAAGCTCCCTTTTTACTCAACTGTGTCACCAGAGCCGAGTATCATGTATCTTTTCATTGCTGGAATTAGATGGCAGTCTGCTAATTAGTCACTCTCCAAGGGGTTTCTATCACATTATTACAGCTTTTAAGAGCTTCTGGGCCACCTGCTGCTGCTGGTGGTACTACTGTTCTCACCACCTGGGCGAGGTAGAGCTGGCTACTCAGATTCCCAGGGGGATGTGTGATTGTCAAGTCCCCAAGGTCTGATTACTGGTAGAACAGGGTTCTGAGACCCAAGTCTGCCGCATGATAACATAATACGGTGATTGTACCATTATCATGACTTGCTGTGTTTCCATAAAGAAGGTTTAAAATTCTATTGTAATGTTAAGTGTATTTAAATCTAAGACATTTGTAGAAAAAAAGCCTTCTAGTATAAATCCTGATATTATGCATTCCCTTGAACATAATTTGTGTGGAATTTCAAACATTTATTAAATGGAGAAGTTAGGAACGTCTTTGACTTCTCAAGTCGAAGTCACCCGTTGCAAGGCAACTTTGGTTTGGCATCTCATGTTTCAGTCAGTGTGATATTGATGCTGACTTTCCTGTCTCAGTTGCAGCTGTTACTCACCGACCTGCCGCACGATATGCTGGATGATGACCTGTCCTCCCCCGAGCTCCACTATTCCGACTGCAGCGAGGATGGCACAGAGGGAGAGTAAGGACCTAAAATCACTTGCACTCATATGTTGCAATTCTATAAGGCTCTTTCTTTTGACTCTCTGTAGGCAATAATGGACATGGTTGTAAAATTGTAGACTAATTCTTAGAATTTTAGGTGAAGGTTAGAGAGGGAAGACGTTAAAATCTTGGGGTTCTTTGTGATATCTGTATCCAAATAAGTGATGGGCTCTAAATCTAAAGTATTGATTTTTCCCAAGACTACATCGCTCTGAGCAATTGGAGATGAATTGGCGTGAGCATCAAGTGCTCCCTAAATCTCAAAGTGTAAATGTAAGTATCGAGTTGATAATGACTTTGGCGAGGGTGGGAATAGATCTTAGTGCCTTTGTTTTACTCTTGTTATCTACTAGGACTATAATGAGATTCGGGATGTATATATTGGAGAGAAAAGTGGCAACGGCTGGGAAGACAGTCAAAGTAAAAATGATGACCAGCGTCCTGGCTGCCATCCCAAAGAAGGTGAAGATGAAGGTGGAAGTGGTTATACTCCTCCAAGTAATTATGAACAGACAGATTTATATCACCTTCCTGAAAACTTTAGGCCATATATCAATGGTCAGAAGCAGGAATTTAATAGTCAACCAACCAATGTAATTAAATTTTCAGATCCTCAAAGGAATCATTTCCAGGTATTATAAGAACTTGACTTTCAGGAGTTTGTGTGTATGTGTGCACCCATTTGTTTGTATGTGTATGTGTATATTTAAAAAATGTATGTAAGTGCAATGGTAAGCTTTATTTGAAGTACAAAAATCCCTGAGAGTGCTTTTGTTCAGGCTCGTGCTGAATTAGTCATGCTGTTTTCTGTTTACAATCTAATGAAATCATGATCTTAAGTTAGAATTTTAAAAGAGACTTTCCAGAAAGAGTTAAATGGTAAAAGTTAAGTTTGCCAAACATAACCATCCTCATTTACTGCTGCTTCTGGCTTCTACCACTTCACCATGCTTCAGTGAGAAGCTATGTTCGGGTATCTTGGTATAGTTTTAGAGTGGTAAATCTATGTAGATGATACCATTTAGTTACCTTGATTTTCTAGCCCACCAGCTTTATAACAAATTTTAGGTTGAATACTTCAAATCTGTTATCTGTTTTGAGATGATACAGCAGTAGACAGGATGAATGTTAAGGAAAGAAACAGATTTTTTGTCCCCCCCGCCCCCGGGAGTTTATTAATGAGCTAAGACCTTAGGATATAGGTGGCTGCCTCTTAGACTTTCTGAGTGACATTGATTTTGCCAATAGCTTTTCTCTTTTTGCCAACAGCTATTCTGTGTTGCCCAATGACGGGATGACTTTTCGATCCTTTTAAGGTGGTCATTTTCTATCTCTATGGAATATTATTCCACAAGTGTTACTGAAAATTTATTATATACGAGGCATGTTCTTGTTATTGAATATGTACATTTTTATGTTCCCAAGATGTTGGCATCACCTAAATCATTCTTAAATATTTATATACGATCTTATTTGAATTCTTGAGTGTTATTTATGGAATTGGCCCCATTATATGCTCAGAAGTACAATTAAGATACATAAAATTACATATTATAGACTTTTAATTAACAGTGTTAAATGACTGTAAGTGGTATTTTTAAGCAAAGATGTATGTATAAAGTTTGCAATGGTACCACAATTAAATTTCCTGACAAAATTGAGGCGTCTAATTCAGATCATTTTCAAAGAAAAGGCCAAATCCTGATTGTCAATTTCATTTATCATCTTTTGATAGCAATATGTTACATCACAAGGTCCTAGTTGTCAAGCTTTGGAACCATATAAAGTGACATATAAACCTTATCAGGCTTCTGCCCAGAATAATGACTCACCAGCCCAGGAGATAGCAGGAAGTGACACATTTGAAAGCCTGCAACAACAGTTTTTAGGAGCTAATGAAAGTATGTATCAAGTTTATATTTATTTCTTAATAACAGAATTGGAGAGTTCTGAACACTGACATACTCTATTATTTTTTTCTTAAAGTATGATAATGGGATTGTGGTTGATTTTTTTAAGTTCCGTTATTATTAGAGATCCTGCAGTATTTATGAATAAACTGATATGAAGTCTTGGATTTATTTTAAATAATATGTTGTTGGGGGGTAATGTTAGGGGGAGATATAAATAAAGCAAGACTGGCCATGAGTTTGTAGTTATTGAATCTGGGTGATGGGTTCATGGGGTTCATTGGACTCTTCTCTCTACCTTATATATTTGAAACTTACCATAATAAAACATGAATAGAAGTTCTTCTCAACTGTATATTTCAGTTCTAGTTGGTTAAGACTTTTCTTTGGATAACATGTTTTTCTTACTGATTTGGAAATTGGAAAATGAAATTCGAGTTTTCTCTTCAATCTTAGATTTTTCATTACTACATAGAAATGTAATTTAGTAAGCCAGCCATTATCATCTTAAGTTTTTCTTTTAATTTTTAGACTTTCAGTGTAATAATTAGGCAACTCTGATATAAAGTACTTAATACTCAGAATTTAAACTAGAGTTATCTCAGGTTTTGTCATGTAGCATTTGCCAAAAAAAATTCCCTTTACATAGTGCAGGTATAAACATGAGAATGAGAAAAGTGTTACTAGAGAGTTTGGAGGAGATGAAACACCCGAAATCAAAAGCCATAATTTATGCTCTGACTGACCTGAATCAGCGATTCCTACATTTAACTTTTATCGTCATGCTCTCTGGCATGTGAAATAGCTTCTACTTATTGCGCATGTTGAAGAGCCAGTGTGACTCTAGAGTGTGACAGCAAGCTGGTTGTTTGTTTCACATTGAAGAAGCCGGGGGAAAGTCATCGGCTGTTCTGGATTTCCCAGGCTACACTGAGAAAACTGGACTGCATGCCCTAACTTCAGAGCGTTGCTTCCGTCATACACATGTGCCGCACAGTAGTTCTAGGGGAGGCCAGGCCTCACTTTATCCAGCAGGAGTCGACAGCAAATATGGGGTCACCTCTCGTTGTTCAGAGGGTTTTATGGAACGAGATGAGGAGGCGGACAGCGTGTGGCATAACTGGTTTTAGGCTGAGTGAGTAAGCATCATGTCAGTGGCCTAACATCTTGGTACTTTTTCTCTCAGTTCTACTGTGTTCAGTTACATTTGTATTTCTGGTCTTTCTGCATAGATAACCTTATGTCACTCTCAGCAGTCTGCATTTTATCAAGTTGACTTATTTTTTTGTTTAAGTTACACGTTTGCCTAAATTTGACATTTGGAAGTTAATTAGATAACCTAATGGCACCGTAGTGCTGAATTTAGTGATTACAGCTTCTTAGCCACAGTAGTTAAAAAAATGACTTTGGGGAGAGGTGTGGCCTGTAGACTGCTCATTCCTGGGCTAGTCCTGTTCTAAGTTGACTTGTAACAAAGTTTTCAGTCTTCATGGGTTTCTTTTGGTCTTAACCTTATCTCTTTTTAAAAAAGAAGATTTTTTTGTTTGTTGGCAAGTGGAAGCATTCATAGTTCTAGAAGAAAATGAAGAAAAGTATTTGTCATTTTGTTGTTGAAGCACTATCCTCCTCCTCCACATCACTTTTTCTCTTTTCCCCCCAGTCATTTTTAAGTGGTCCCTAAAATGACTTTAATCATTTCTGAAAGGAGACCTCAAAATTCTTTATTAACTTATTCACTGATTTATTAATACAGCAGTTATGTGCTAGCATGAACATGAGTATGATGTAATTCCCTCTCCTGTTTAAAATATTTTGAGAAGAATTTCTAGAAATTTTCTTTAAAAATGGCTTTATAGAAGCTGATGTACTTTTTTCCCCCAATTTTATGAGAGCATAGAACTCTGTTCCATTGTAATTGGTATATGCTTTTTCTTTAGCCAAAATGGTAGTGACTCAGGGTTATACTCTAGACCAGTGACTTCTTAAACTTTTCTGGCAGTGACCACAGTAAGAAGTACCTTTTTTACATTGTGATGAGGATCTATGTAAATAAGTATGTATAACTAAAACAAATGTTTCACGAAATAATCATTATTCATGCTGCACTCTGATATATTCTGTCTTATTTTTTTTTTAAAAATGCTAGTCACAATCCATTGAATTGATTTCATGATACTAAGGAGTTGTATCCACAAATTTACATTTGGGTATGCTTTTATCTAATAAATTATCTTTGATTTTAATGCAGATTCTGCAGAAAATATGCAGATTATCCAACTTCAGGTTCTTAACAAAGCAAAAGAGAGACAACTAGACAATTTAGTTGAAAAGTTAAATGAAAGTGAGCATCAAATTAGATATCTGAATCACCAGCTTCTAATAATCAAAGGTAAGATGACACCTGTTGGGTGCTGTCATTTATGAGGTATACTAAAGCGAGATACCTTGTTTCTAACAGCTCATTTTAAATATGAAGCTTAGAGAGTGGATGCACTTGGTCAGAGGGCTCATAATGAGTCCATCAGAATGAAATAAAAACCCAGGACTTTTGACACCTTGCCTTGGATTACTTCTCACTAGAACATTCTATTTCAAGGTCCTCATTTTCTCCCTCTTTCTCTTCTATCAGTGAACATTATTTAACTATGCTGATAGCATCCTGTCCTAATAAGTTGTTGATTCCTTATGTAGTTTACCTTGGCTGAAGTATTCCAATTCCCAGAGAGACTTGTGTTTAGCTTGCAGTACATTTTCTAAGCCTACAAGTTAATGTAGGATTTTAATCCAAGTGAGTTAGTGATCCTGAACTCCTTCGGGCGTGTCAAGGAGAAAAACAGAGCCATTACTGGGAGAAGCACATAGAGGAAACACAGTTTCAGGTTATAATTGCTTACTCTTCGTGCTTTCTGTAGTTTTGGTCAGTGGTGAACTTTTCATTTGTAGAATAATTTTGTGACAACTCTAGCTTGTTTCAAACTTAATTGATAGTGAAAAGGTCCCTTTCTGTAATGTTTATAAAATTTATTTTGAGAGAACTTGTAAACTGTTACAGTAAAGTATGTGGGAAGAATTTAAGATTAGGTGAATTTAAAAGTTCATTGCATATATGCAATGAAAGCAAATAGTCCTCAGATTCCTTCTTTGATTAGCAGAGACTTGTCACATCTATGTAGCTTCTCAAGTAAACAAATGCTAAAATCATTGTTAGGAAATCTTGTGGTTCTCAAAAGTATACAGTAAGATTTTTGAGGGAAGTGGTTCTGGTTTTCTCAGTTTTTTGGTACCACTCAGGCATTCTTTTTTTGGAACTTTCCTGGTTTTCCCTAAATCAACTGAAGTTTACTATCTGAATTGCACTGAACATTTATATGGTACAGATCTGATATTTGATAAGAAATTGTGAAAATTGGGGTCCCTGTAACAGTAACTTATTATTTATATAAACATTTTTAATGTTGTAGATGAAAAGGATGGCTTGACCCTTAGCCTCCAAGAATCACGGAAACTCTTTCAGAATGGAAAAGAGAGAGAGCTACAGCTTGAAGCACAAATAAAAGTGCTGGAGACCCAAATACAAGCACTAAAAGTGAACGAAGAACAGGTAAGTATTTGTCATGATTATTTATGGTAAAAGGTTATTTATTACAGTGAAAAGTTTACTTAACTTTTGGTAATGTAGGACTAAATTTAGCAGAACTTGCAGTTTATATCTTCTTCCACCATAAGCCTGCTTTTGTTTCCCTTACTTTGGAGGGATGGTGCTCACATCAGCCCAGGCACCTGCGCACCAGATAAAAGTCTGCAGGAGACCTCAGCTCGTCTCTTCCCTTTCATCCAGTCAGCTGCTACCTTCTGTTGAGTCTCCGCATTTCTGTCCACATGTCCCTGATTCGGGATTTTACCATTTGTTGTACAAGTGTCTTAACTAGTCTCTAGTCTTTTTTTTGGTGGGGGTGGGGGGGTGGGGGGGGAGGGAGAAGGAGAGAGATAATCTTAAGCAGGCTCCATGCCCAGCATGGAGCCCAACGCGGGCTTCATTTCATGACCCTGAGATCATGACCTGAGCTGAAATTGAGAGTTGGACACTTAACTCACTGAGCCACCCAGGCGCCCCTAGTCTCTAGTCTTTGACTACTTCTCCAAATTCTCTCTTATGGCCAATCTTTCTAAAATACTGATTGTTTTTCCCTTGCTTAAGGCCTGACCCCACTTTACTTGTGGGATGAAGTGTGGCATGGAAATGGCCATGTGATCCTTGCCTATCTCTTCCCTTATGCTCCTCAAACTCAGTAGTGTGTGTGTTATTTTTATGTACTTGTATACACCATCTCTTCTCTCTGGAAGGTCCTTCCCGCAGCACACTCTAACTGGTTAACACCCCCTGCTCATGGGTTTCCTTTTCCTAAGTCTTCCCTGCCTTCCAGCACATAATAATAGATGGTCAGTATATGTTGAGTGAATGTTGTTGGTGAAAACTGATGTAACCTGTACATATTTTGTCTTACATATTTCTCTTTTCCGCTCTGATACTATCACGACTATAGTTTTATGGTGTGTTTTGAAATGTGGTAAACAAGGGCTACAGTTAGTATTCTTAAAAAAATTTGTAGCTCTTTCTCACATTTTCTTTTCTAGATTTTGCATATCAACTTTTTATGTTTGTAAAAAATCTTGTTGAGATTTTGATTGGTGAGGCATGAGGCATTGTGTTTACCATTTTATCGATGAGTTAATCAAGTTTTGGAGAGGTCAAAATTACTTGCCCAAGGTTACAAAGCCAGTTATTGACAAAACAGCAGCACCTAAATTTCCTGACCCCAATAGACTTGCCTTTAAAGTGGTGGCACAGGGAAGCCTGGCTGGCTCAGTTGGTGGAACGTGTGACTCTTGATCTGGGGGTTGTGGGTTCGAGAACCATGTTGCATGTAGAGGTTACTTAAAATCTTAAAAAAAAAAAAAGACAAAAGTGGTGGCACATTCTTTGATTAATGAGATAGATAGCCATTTAATGGTTGGAAATGGTCACAAGTCATTGGTAGCCAAGCTTGGTGGGGGGTGACTCATGAGAGTGATACCATTTTGGAGGTGGGGAAAGAGGGTGGTTAAAACTGAAAGTGACAAGCCTGGTGAGGGTATTAAAGAGGGCAAGTATTGGATGGAGCACTGGGTGTTATACGCAAACAATGAATCATGGAACACTACATCAAAAACTAATGATGTAATGTATGGTGATTAACACAACATAATAAAAAAAAATTGAAAGTGACTATAAAATCTGAGTTTGGTTTTGGATGAGATGTGTGGCTAGTTCTGAGGATGGTTTCATGAAAGAATTTAAACAATGCTGTCTCATATCTGGTTCCTTATCCTTCAGGTGTCAGCTAAAACAAGCCGCCTTATATCTAGAGTAGCCCATAGCTCCATATTCCTACTCTCCTTCATCATGCCATAGGCTATTACTCTATTTTAAAACTATCTGAAATGATCTCATTTGTTTACTTGTTATTGTTTATCTCTTCTCACTAGAAGATAGTAAGAGTTTGGACCTTGCCTGTCTTGTCATCATGTCCTTAAGTGCTTAGAACCCTGCCTAAGTTCTGCCTAAAGTATTCACATTATTTATTGAGCAAATGAATAAATGTCATAAGCACTTTAAACAGTATTCGAATAAATAGTCAATCTCCGGAATAGAAATGAAAAATAAGCCTCATTTGAAATTTTAATTTTTGTGTGTAAGAGACTATGAGCATTTTTAACTTTTTGAAAATTAATAGTTCTTATAAAAAGTTGAATTGCTTTTATGTAGTAAAATGTTACAACTTTTAGATCTTTTTATAAGTTAGACGTTGCATATATAAAAAATAAGGCATAATGAAAACAAATAAAAGCAACAACAGAATCACCTAGTGTACTGATTTTCTATCATTGGCATAAACTTAATGGCTTGAAACAATGCATAGAAGTCTGACATGGGTCTCACTGGGTAAAAATCAAGGTGTCACCAGGGCTGTGTTGCTTTTTGGAGGCTCTAGGGGAGGATCCATTTTCTTGCCTTTTCCAGCTCCTGGAGGCCAGCGGCATTCCTTGGTTTGTGGCCCATTTTCATCTTCAGAGCCAGAAGTCACTGGTTCTGACTTTCCTGCCTCAATTTTCCTCATTTAAGGACCTTTCTGGATATATTGGGCCCACTCAGATAATCCAGGATAATTGTTTTTATTTTAAGGTCATCTGATTAGCAGTTTTAATTTGGTCTACAGCCTTACTTTTTCCCTTGCCATGTAACATAACATATTCACAGGGTTTAGGGATTAGGACATGGACCTCTTTTGGGAACCATTATTTAGCCTAGTACACCATTATTATTCAACAACTGTATAGGTACAGTTTTCCAAACTTTGTTGTTAACAAGTGATCGTTGACAGTTTTTATCAGTCTGTCAAGAAACAGTTGTCATTTTTCTGTGACCCAGCAATTGGATTGGCCCCCACACTTGGCTCACAGAGCAATGCCAACAGCACTGGGACCACTGTTGTAGCAGCAGATTCCTTGTCTGGTACCCACATCGCTGTCATGCTGAGCAAAATCCTCCATCACTCTCCTCAGGTAACTATAGAGTCTTTTTCTCAGTGGATGTTTCTAGCAACCATCGGCCTGATGGGTCCCAGCTAGAGAAGTCTTAAGAAACTAAAGCCACTGTAGGGAGACCCTTTCTTGTCTATATTCTTCTTAAAGGATGGTTGATTTTTAGCGTTACAGTCCATAAAGAGAGCACAGAGTCAAAATACCGTAAACATGGCTATCCTGTGTGTATCCACTAGATGATTAAGAAGTCCAGGACAACTGAAATGGCTCTGGAGAGCCTGAAGCAGCAGCTGCTGGACCTCCGTCATTCAGAATCACTTCAGCGTGCTAGAGAGCAGCATGAGAGCATTGTGATGGGCCTCACGAAGAAGCATGAAGAGCAAGTGTTGTCCTTACAAGGGAAATTGGATGCTACAGTTACTGCGCTTAAGGAACAGGTTAGGATGATTTCACATGAGCAACTGTTCTAAACGAGTAAGGCTGGTTATTTTTTGTAACTGATATTTTGTGGTTCAGCATGCTTGCAGTAGGTGTTTATGAGTAAAACTTAAAAGCCAATGATTTTTAATCTGTGAAGATGTCCTGAAGGCTTAATTTTGGAAATTCTTTCTCTTATAATTGGCTAGTGCTTTCTCAATTCTCACAATACTAGTCCTTTATTTGTAGGGTATTTATACATACTGTTCTTGTTGCCCTAGAGTAAATCCATACTGAAAAGAGTGAGAGTTCTGGGAGCTGGTCTGAACTTGAGAGGTTGTCCTGGTAGCTTAACCAGTAGAAAGCCTTTCTTGAGCAATTTACCTGTCAGTAAATATTGTCTAGAAGTGGTTCTTGGGAGAAGAGTTAATTTTTGAGAATAATGTAATAAGGAAGAAAGTCTGGTCTAAAATCACTGAGATGTGAAACTTGAGCATCTCTCACGGTCTGTATTATTTTTGCCCCAAAGGGAATAAAGTGTAAGATGAGGGTGACTCAGGTGGTGGGTTTGCTTGTGTCCCAAACCCCAGGTAATCACTTGAACGAATAAAATTTCAGAGTGCACTTTTCTTCTTGTAATTTCAGAATTAATTTAACCCAAGGGAAAAGAGCTGAAAAGTAAAATGGGAGGGTACGGCCAATCCCACCACCCTTAAAATTCATCCTGATTTGGGTTGTTATTTTTTATTTATATGACTGACTAAATTTTTCCAGGTGTTAGGTAGAAGTACATAAGATTATGTACATAAGTACTGCATTATTGCCAGTAATAATTGTATACCATGTTATTTTTATATGTGTTTATATGAGTTTTTATTAGATTTATTTTCCTAAATATACTTTTTTTTTGTATAGAAAAATATTGTGAGTTTGGTGTGGAGGCTATCTGGGGAAAGACAAAGGCTTTGCCAAATTATTGAAAAAATCTTTAGTATTTAAACAAATGGCATTTGAGATATAGTTTTATTTATTTTGGCTGTGTTTATGTAGTAGCATTAAAGTTAGTTGGACTTGGACAGTGGTCCTTCTTGGATGACTAGAGGGGTGGAATCTGGTGGCTTTTCCTTGCAGGGTTGAGGATCTCTCCATTCTCTGCTGACTTTGACATGTTACACAGGGGAGGGCTGGAAGAAATTCTTGCTGTGTTCAACCCCTGTGTCCACTCCATTCTCTGTTTTCACCACTACCCCCCACCCCACCTGCTTCAATAGAAAGACACTGGACTAGAACACAGAACAAAGTCTTGATTCTGTGCTGACTGGGCTTCAGACCCCTGAACCACAAATTGAAGTTGTTGATTAAGGTCTTTTCCACTGTTACATTCTGTGACTGATTTTATTTTATTTTTTTTAAACAGACCGTACACTGATGTTAGTCTCTGGATATAATTGCATAGCTGCTTTGCAAAGTGATGATTCCAAAGTGTTTATAGTTTTTCCTTTTGGGAATGTTTCTTAGAGTATTTCTTTTGTGCTGTCAATTTGGGATCAGTTGGCTCAGCAGTATTTTTAATAAAAAGACAATCCATATTATCTTAGAATCCAAATTGAGATTCCTGACTAGAAAGTTGCTGTAAAGATCAACCAGGAGTTGGTAGAGGTGCCTGCCTATAATCAGAAAAATCTATGAGTGTTCTATACAGAGGGGCTTGGTTTCTTAGAGTAGCTGATAACCATACATATTCTGCATTTTGCCCCTTGCCCTCTTTTTCTTTATAAAATTATTGAAGAGGTATATTAAATATTTCCCTTTCAGATAAATCTTTTCCTATGTTCCATTTAGCACATTACTAAGACAAATAAAACAATTCTTGGAAGATAGTAGCAAGGTACAAATAACTGGATAATTTAGTAGATGAATAAGTTTGCCAATTTCTAGGTTCTGAGCAGCTCTCAGTTACATACAGCTGTGTCCCTATGTGTTATAGTGTTAACAGAGTTTACACTACAGTGTTAACAGAGCCGATGTTCACACGTTGTGCTAGTTACACAGACTTTTAAACCTGGCATCCCCTAAGGCACTTTATGACTAGACGCCAGGGCTTTGATGGATCCTCTCAAATTGTGGGTATGATTTTCTTTTGGGTGTCAATAAATGCGGTTTTTTTGAGAAGACCCACAAACTTATTCAGATTTTCCAAGAGGTTCATGTCTCCCCTTGCAAAAGGTTAAAAATCACTGCTTTATGAAAAACTAGTTTTTGGTGGGAAAGGACTACAATTGTAAACTAATCATTATTATGATACTCAGCCAAAGCTTCTTGGGAGCTCCATGTTCCTTCAGTGACAGAACTCTCTAATAGCAAACCATCTCCTGGACTCTCCCTCCTGTCTTCTGTCTCCCATTCATGGAAGTGTCATTTTCTGAGGTCTCTGAATGTCAGGTTAAGATCTCTGATTATCTCCTTGATGGTATAAAATCTTTCTTCATTCTGGTCTTGAAATCTGCAGCTTCGGGTGAAGTTGTGGACTTTGGTTTCTATGTCATGACTTTTGCCTGGTCTACTTTCCAACTTTCCTTTAACGTTATATTTAAAGGCTCCACTTGAAGCACCTTCTCTTGGCTTAGAGATTCCCACAGACTTCTGTGTGGTCTAATCCTCATGTCTCTGTGCACTAGAAGTCTGTTCAATTCTATTTGCTCCCATAGATTTGGCTATTATCTCTGTCACCACACTTGTTCAGTCTTAAAGCTGTCTGCCTTTAACCATCTTGAGTTGAATGTTCTCACTCAAGCTACCCATAGAAAAGAAGGAACCACTCATTTTGTTTCTTGGTATTGAAACTGAGCAGGTTTTTGAGTATAATTGGTTTCCCTGAACTTGTCAACAGGAAACAATGTGGTTCAGTCGATTGTTGCAGTATTGCCACAGTCAGCCTTCTCTTTATGTTTTTCAAATCTACCTTTTCTTGAACTTTCTTTTTGCCAGTTCTCAGTCTCTTATAAAAGTTATTACGGCCTCCCCGGCCCATAAATGTTGTCTCCCACCCCTTCTCACACACACATTCACACTGTCATTAATGTTAGCCCATTCATTGTGTTTGCCATGTTATTTTGGCGCTTTAGAGCCATGCTTTTCAAGCTGGCCTGGGAATCAGCAGCAGTGTGCCAAGAGGTTTGCACTGTTGAATAAACATGGAGCAGTTTCCAGAAGCTTCATTTTGCTCAGAAATTTGGTAGAAAAAATTTAAAGCAGACATGACTACATTACGAAATAGAATGCAAAATTCACATGAATTTTTTAACTAAAATAGGAGACTTCAGAGTCTTTCCTCTGCTTAATGATGCTGTCAGTATCCTTATAAGGTGTACCTTGTGTTACTATCCTTAAGGCATTTTTGGGCTTTAGGTTATCCAATGGATCAGGCCCCAGATGCCTTTTCTTTGCTTCAAAGCCCTTTTTACCACTTATTTTCTTCAGGCCTTTTCAGGTAACTTTGGCCAATTAACTTACTCCTGCCTGTCTCATTCTCTGCTTTTCGTGTGGAATTCAGCCTGTGTAGTCTTTTTTAAATGAGAAGTGATGATTTCTTCTGCCTAGTCTTGGGACTTCCATGGCTTATTACTCCCAAACACCTTTTTCTTTTTGAAGAAATTTTAATATATTGTATACATGCTCCATATTTTTCTATATAGTCCCTTACAGTTACACGAATGTGTGCACACACATACACACACACATTTATCCTGTCTGGTTTTCTTTGTAATTTATTTTTATTTTTTATTTTTTAAATTTTTTTAAAGATTTTATTTATTTATTCATGAGAGACAGAGAGAGAGACAGAGAGAGAGAGAGAAGCAGGCTCCCAAGGAGCAGGGAGCCCGATGTGGGACTCGATCCCAGGACCCTGGGATCATGACCTGAGCCGAAGGCAGACGCTTAACCATCTGAGCCACCCAGGCGCCCTGTAATTTATTTTTAAAGGTTGTTTGTTCCTTTGTTTTTGTAGCACTCACTGTGTGTAAGGCACTGCATAGGTACCTTCAAGGAGACTTTATTAAGAAAAATAAGACATGTAAAAGGTAGAAAGAAAAACAGAGAAACAGATTAAGTATAAAAGAAGTTCAGAAGAGAGTGAGATTATTTTTGGCTGCCAAAGTAGAATGAGCTTTTGGCTCTTCAGAATAGAGCGAGTTTCCATGTATTTATCTGAATCCTTGCTGTCTTGGGATACAGATTCCATGGTTCAAAGTGGCCTGCCTAAATATATATACATACACTTATACTGATAGTGTAACATGCAAATAGAAGTGTAATACATTTTCTTTGGCTTGAATAGAATCTAATTTTAGAATATCAGTGTCTTGTGATTGTAGAACAGAAAGGACTTTAGAAATCACTGAATTTAACCTTTATTAGCATAATTACAAAAGAAAAAACAGATGGAGAAGTTGATGACTCACCCAAGATCATAAAAGTTTGTTCTAACTCCCAGTCCTGTGCACTTAACCTTGTAAAAGAGGTGACGCTGCTCTGTGATGATTTTATGTTTGACCTAAAATCCAATTATGTATTATATTTGTTAGTTCAGTATTTAATAAGTGATCATGACAATGACTTCTTGAATACTTTTTCTACTTAGGAAGATATTTGTTGTCATTTGAAAGATCAAGTGAAAGAACTGGAAAGGAATCAAGAAGCAACCAAATTAGAAAAGACTGAGATCATTAACAGATTGACGAGAAGTCTAGAGGAGAGTCAGAAGCAGTGTGCCAACTTCTTGCACTCAGGTGGGTGTCCGGGATGGACTCTTGTCTCCCTGGGAGGCTAGTATAATGTGCAGAGCGAACATAGTAGGATCCATGAGTTATAAAAATCCAGCAAAGGCAGAAAAGATCGTCAGTGACAATTTTTTTAGCATTGTTATTATATATGTATAAAGGTATACTGCATTTTCATTAGATAATTTAGAGAACACAGACAAGTACAAAGTAGCAAATACAAATAACCAATCATCCTACTACACAGAGATAACTGTTGCTAATGTTTTTAATGTATTGCCTTCAAGTGAAATTGAACACATACACATAGGTAATTCCCTGCTTCTGCACATAGTGCATTTTTGAAAACATACCAAAGCTGAATATACAAAAATTGAACAATAAAATATATGTTAGAAGGTAGGTTTTATCCTTGGGAAGTAAAAATGATTATGAAATCCCATTATATTTTGCTTTTTAGAATCAGTCTGATCATGTATTTCTGTCATTTTGTGAAACTTCTTTCTTTAATTTTTTATTTTCCTCTCACACTTACCTGGTCAGTTGAAGCTAGGGAGTTATATTTTTGTCATGCTTAAGATTTCTCATATGGTTTCCATGGTATTGAGTTTGAGACATACACTGTTTGTCATTAGTTTCAGCAGTACTTTTATTTCTAATTCATTTTTATAGAATGACATTAGAGTAAAAGGCAATAAAATAATCGCATGTTTATGCAAACTATCCTACCAACAAAACTGCCCTGTGTACTGGTGAGTAGCTCCTGCTGTGAAAATAGCTCAGTGGTTATTCATGACCTGACATATGAAAGTCACACTTGGCATGTAAAGCCAATTCAGACTGTTGGTACAATGTGTATCAGAGTAGCTTACTCAGAAGTTGAAAGTACTAAAGTCAGAGACTGTCAAATATGTGTGTGTGTAGGTTTTGGTGGGGGCAAAATTGGCTCATACCCTGTTTGGACCCCCCCCCCCCCCCCTCCTTTTTTTATCCTTGTTTCACATGGTATTATTTAGTGAGCCTTTTTTCTTGCCACTAAAGGCTTTGAAAATACGATTTTCTTTAGTTGCATAATATGCCGTCATTACTTTGCTTAACCATTTCCCAGATGCTCATTTTCTTTTGAGGAGGCCCAATAAAGTCCCTTTTAAGGGAGCCTCCCGTAGTACATTTAAAACATTAGGTTACCGAAGTTTCCGAAGCATGGCCCGAATATGCTTTTTTCACATGTGGAGGTGGGGGTGGTGGAAATAAAAGCATTTCGAAAGAAGCTAAAGGCAGCAAGATGTAGTTTTCTTATTAGAGGGTAGAAATGGGTTCCAAAGAATTTTTGCTTTGGCTTTCTGTGAGTTGGAACGTTATGCTCCTATTAAAGGACTCGTGGAGTATTAAGGTCTGTAGACGTGGCTGATTTGATTCATAGCAAGGTCACAGTAGTCCCAAGTCTTCAACTTCCCAAGGACATATGATGAGCCATACTAAATGTGTAGACATGTTTTGGAAGTGTCTGGACCTCTGCCTTCTGGGTCCCACTGGCTATACCTTTGTGCTCCTAGAAAGGTAATGAAAAGGTAATAAAGCAAAACTCCACTTTTTGTAACCTCAGTGTTCTTCTGTACATCGTGGGTACTTTGTCCCTTTACTTTTGGTGTACTCTATGACTTTTTTCCCCATAGGCTCCGTACAGGAGGTGGCTCAGCTACGGTTCCAGCTGCAGCAAGCACAAAAAGCACATGCTATGAGTGAAAACATGAACAAGGCTTTGCAAGTGAGTGTTGCCACTTGGAAGAGACTCTGTGGGTAACTGAATTAGGCAGTGCTTACATCACTTTTCTGAACCTTGGATTTCTTTATAAAAGAGGTAGTTGGACCATCTCCAGACCAGGCGCTGAGAGTTGTTCACAGTCTCACCCACACAGTTAGGTAGTCAAGCCCAGGTCTGTCTTGACTGCGGAGCCAGGCGCCGCCCCCCCCCCCCCCCCCCCGCCCCGGCCCCATCAGTCTGCCTGTCGCCTCCTTCACATGGCGTGTCCTTTCATTTCTGGGTGTATCCTGGAGATAAGTATATCTACAGGTGTGGGAGACCTGCAGTTTCACTGCGACTCTCTCACATCCTCCCCCAGCGCTACTTACATTTTCCACTGGAGGAAGAGTTCCAGTATTACCTCTGCTGGAAAGACATATTTTGCCTTTTCCCACCGGCAGGCTAAAGTACGACACGTTCTTGGCAAACCATTCCACTCTGTCCTCTAGAAAGCCAAAAAGTGCTGCTGTCAGTTTCTCAGCTCAAGGGACACTTCTTGTGGAGGACAAAATGTAAGCGAGGGAGGTGTGAAAGAAGCTCCTTACATTTGCTTTCTCGTTCATTTATTCATTTGTTTGTTCAGTTTACTTGAAAACTGATATGTGCTGGCCTTTCTGAAGTTATATATACATATATATAAAGTTATTAATATATATTGTATACCCATGTTCATAGCAGCATTATTTTAGTTATTTTTAATGTATGTGAAGAAGCATTTCTGATCATTAAAATGAATTTTGAAGCATAAATGAATGACTGATTCTTTCATATAAGAAAATAATTTTCAATAATTTTGTGTTTTAGGAAGAATTAACAGAACTAAAAGATGAAATTTCTCTCTATGAATCTGCTGCAAAATTAGGAATACTTCCAAGTGACTCAGAAGGAGAATTAAATATAGAACTCACTGAATCATATGTGGATTTGGGTATTAAAAAAGTCAACTGGAAAAAATCCAAAGTGAAGAGGTATTAAGAAAATCGTTTACTATAGACATTAATAGTACTGATGATACATGTAATTGAGTGGCACCAGGCATGACATGACTAGGTGGGACAGAAGGCTTTAGTTATTTCTAATGAAGTATAAATGTCTGAAATCAGAATGAACAGAAACCTCAACTATTGATATTGTACTGTCTTCAGTACCAATAGGTACATCAGTTTCAATAAGGTAAAAATGATGAAGTTGAAGTAAAGTTAAAATATACAGAGTAAATTCTATGACTGAGGTTATGTATCTTTTATTATTAAGGCAAGGACATATTATCTTTATTCATACTGTGTGTTGAAGGCAGGTACATGTCATTTATCAATGGCATGTGAGAAAATAAACATTAATTTCCCCTAGGATCTTTCCTGTGACCTTACTTTTAAAATGGGGATTCTGTCTTTTATACCACTGTTGAACACAGATACTTTAGCAATCTCATGAAAAGGGAGGGCCTTATCATCCCTTGTAGGGACTGATGGGGGAGGGAGTGGGGTGGTAGAAGAGGGAACACATTTTGGTACCATTAAACACTTAAAAGTTGAATGAAGGATGGGATGTACATTCTTGAGGCACTTGCGGTCTGGAAGGAGCTATGCAAGGCTCTGGGAGTAGAGTACAAAAGATGAGGATAAAGCTCTCCCTTCCAGCAGGGTGTTTACATTTGTCTGGGCAGGGAGAGGGAGAGGGAGACATACTTGTGAGCAGCTACGTGCTGTGTGCTACACGTTATCCTTGACGAACAAAGAGGCATTTATCCAGTCATTCCTTCTGCTGGTGTAGGAGAAGGACGAAAGATGAGTGTTTGGCAGAGACTGCATTTAGGCTGAGGAGAGACTTTCTTGAGTGCATTCAAATGCCAGACCCCCATGGGCCAGTCTCTAGTTTCAGACTGAGTTTACCATCGTTATTGTTCCAGGAAAGTGTTTATCACCTGTTGTGTTTCAGGTATCATGCAACTAAATACAAGTGTATGAATCTCCTGAAGGGTTTGCTCTACAATAAGTTTTAGAAGTTAAGTATTTTAATCCTGTGATTCTATTTTCAAAACAGTAAGACGACATTCAGAAAATTGAAATCTCAAGTGATGGGGTACTCCTGTGAAACAAGGTGTTAATTCGGTTTAGTAAGGCTCCATTTATCTGGAGGGTCAATCTTTGGGAACTCTCATCTTGACAGATTACAGCTGCAATCCACAAGGAAGCTAGGATGCAAATAGCACAACTAGCATATATGGTGTATTTAGCGGGAGCCACCCTCAGGCTCTTATCCCAGGGCCTTATTGACTTAGATTTGTTTGTATCCCGTGAGTTCTCTGAGTTCCTGACTGCAGAGTAGCTGGGGCAGAAGGCTAGAAGAGGTAATACCAGTGTTTCAGCCAGCTAGCTTGGCCTTAGCGAGGAGAAAACTACAGGAACTACAGCTGTGATCTACCTCAAAATGCCTACAGTCATGATCCTGAGTTTTGAGGAAAGCCTTCATCTTTGGTTAGTT
Organism: Neomonachus schauinslandi; assembly: GCF_002201575.2. NCBI lineage: Eukaryota > Metazoa > Chordata > Mammalia > Carnivora > Phocidae > Neomonachus > Neomonachus schauinslandi. The sequence continues at coordinate 88,942,173 of NC_058411.1, read as the reverse complement.
AATAAAAGCAAAAAAGGATGTATACATTATATTTTTTAGACAGATTTACATAAAATTTTGAAGTTAAAATGTAGTTATCTGGATTACTGCTGTGAATGCCTTGTTTCCTGTTCATGCTAGATTAGTTCTAAATGGCTAGTGGAAAGAGCATGGTGTTTAGACCCAGATTTTGTTTTGATTTGTAATTTTGCCATTTATCACTAGCTTTGTGATCCTGGGCAAGTTTCTTGGCTTTTCTGAGCCTGTTTTCTCATCAGGTTTTTTCTATTAAGTAGATTATAGATGTCCCTTGGGGGTTAAAATGAGGATTAAAATATAAAGGACCTCATATAATATGTTCTTGCACATATTAGGCGCTTATTTTTAATTTTTAAAAAAATTATTAGTGCACAAGTGGGGAGGGGGAGAGAGAGAGAGGCTCTCAAGCAGACTCCCAGCTGAGCATGGAGCCCAACAAGGCTGGATCCCAGGACCCTGAGATCGTGACGAGCCAAAATCAAGAGTTGGACGCCTAACTGACTGAGCCACCCAGGCGCCCCACACATATTAGACATTTAATTGTTGATAGTTATTCCTATTATCATCTAGTACATGACTGGTTAAAATACACCATTGATCCAGTTTTCATATTAATTCTCTTTTAATTCAACATATACTTCGTAAAAGATTTTTGATCCTCATCTTAACCTTGAGGAAACATCAGATCTATATCTTCATTTTAGGGTTGGGAAAACTGGAGCTCAAAGGGCTGAACTTTTTTGCCCAAGAAGACAGACCATTAGCAGCAGAACCAGTCCTTGAGCCCAAAACTTTACTGTAAATCTGTTGGTTCGTATTTACATGACAATCAAAACTTTTTACTTTCAACTTCATTCTTCCTTATGTCTTGTATTTTAGAGGGTTAAAGATTCAGTTCATCTCAAAAAAGATTTTTCTCCAGTTTGTTATTACTTTATTTTAATTTGAGCTATAATTAGCCTGGGAATTTGGAAAATAATACATATGTTATGTAAAAATAATATGTTTTATTTTTCAAGTAGACTTATTTCATCATGATATCTACTAAAATGTATTCTGCTTCTGCCCTTTAAATTTAATTAGTACTCATAGCCAAAATCCTACAGTAATATAAAGCACATTCCTGTGGATATATCCAACCTGAGACATCACATCACTGTCATGGTAAAAGGATTTCCGCCACATTCAGCTGGGAAGGTGGAGAATAAGGACAGAGTGAGTGGTCATTGAGATTCAGCTAGAAGACATCCTGTGAATCACAGGATTAGTGAAAAAAGGTTTAGCTTGTAGTGGTCCCACCCACCAGCAGTTTAATAGATAAGAATTCGGCTTTGAGGAAAAAGTAAAAATATTTATTCGTAGATCAAAGTGAGAGGAGATATAGGAGAGAAGAGATTTGTACCTTTTCTCTGCTGGATTGTGATTCTTAGAACAAGAGGAAGCCACAGTTTTCCCAGTGTCGAGAATTTTAGTTCTTTGTTGACTTGAGCTGCTTTCAAATCACTGACCCAAATATTAGCGGCTCCAAGCTTTTATTCTCAACTGCCACCTCCCTCAAGCTACTGCTTAGTAAATTTTAAGGGTTTAGACTCAGTGTTCTATTTCACATTCATGGAATTTGAGTAGCTAAATCTGCATGCAGCTTGCAGACAGCTTCCCTCTCCCTTATTATAGTTGGCTGAGAAGTTCAAATAATAAACATTTAACAAGTGGAATGCCTTTTCCCTTTGGTCTTCTCAGCAGGCTTCATAAGGGACTACAGTTTATTTGGACTTAGGGGAACTGACTTCCATGGGGCTCAGCAGGACTGGTCACCACTGCTGACTTTTTCCCTTTTGGGAAAGAAGAGAAAATTATTTTAGCAAGCACTTTCTCTGCTCTCTGACTTGGCTCCCTCTAGGAGTACATGATGTGCTATTTTAGTGGTCAGCATTCAGTAAGAAAAGAAATTAGGGATGCCTAATTTGTTAACCGAGCAAAATAAGCCTTCTGCTAAAGGTTCGCCACGTCTTACAGCACATGAAGATGCAATGTAATATATTTTATACTTCTTATATAATTCTATTTCTGTGAATTATATTTTTTATCTTGTATTTCTATTTCTGTGTAAATAGGAGTGGTTTAAGTAGATGAGATCTGTACAGACATATTTACACCACTATCACTTATACAGATGTTGTGTGTATTGATAAATATGTAGTGTATTGTAAGGAACTCCTTTTATAATATGTTTAAAAAACCCTAATATTCATTCTCCTTTTCCCTCTGTCTCTCTGTACGTGTGTGTGTGTGTTCTGAAACTGAAGAACAGTAAAAATTAAACTCAAGATACTATTATTTATTTCTCTTTTTAGAACTACCTTTTAGTTTTTTAGAACAGTTTTAGATTACCAGAAAAATTAGTGCAAAGAATTTCCCTATACTTTGCACCCATTTTCCTCTGTTAACATCTTAACACCAGCCTGGAATCTTTGTTACAATTAATGAACTAATATTGACCCATTATTATTAACTGATGTCCATAGTTTATTTAGATGTCCTAGTTTTTGCCTGATGTCCTTTTTCTGTTCCAGGATTACATCCAGGATACCACATCACATTTAGGAATCATGATTCCTTAGGTTCCTCTTAATTTTCCTTGTTTTTGATGACCTTGACAGTTTGAGAAGTACTGGTCAACTATTTTGTAGGAAGCCCCTCTTGGAATTTGATGTTTCTTTTATGATTATATTTTTCTCATGGGCTTTGTGGAGGAAGACCAGAGAGATGAGGTGCCATTTTTATCACATCATATTAAGGGTACATACTATCAACTATTTCTTTTCAAAAGTAACCTTTTCCTTTATTATGGAAAAATTAGAAAATACAGATTAAGAAAAGAGAAGAAAAGTAAAAGCAACATCATCTTATTTCACCTCCCATGAAGAAAACCACTTTTAACACTTTGGTGTGTAATTTCCACATTATCTGTTTTGTATATTTCTGAAAGATAAAATAATATTGAATATATTGTTTGATAATGTGTTTTTAAAAATTATATTCTGAAATCTATAGATGACAATAAATATTTTTGTGTATATTTACTGATGGATATGTGGATGAAGGAACTGCAGTAATACATGTTAATTTTTTTATGATAAGTAATGCAATATTCTTATCACAGGCATCTTTGTAGTCATGTCTTTATGCACATTTTAATTTTTATTAAGATTTTATTCATTTAAGAGAGAACACAAGCAGGGAGGAGGGGCAGAGGGAGAGGGAGAAACAGGCTTCCTGCCGAGCAGGGAGCCTGATGTGGGGCTTGATCCCAGGACCCTGAGATCATGACCTAAGCTGAAGGCAGTTGCTTAACCAACTGAACCACCCAGGAGCCCCCACATCTTTATTTCTTTAAGATGTGGGTGAATATCCTAAGAGGTGTGCACATATTTGAGGTTTTTTTTTTTTTTTTTTAAAGATTTTATTTATTTATTTGAGAGAGAATGAGAGAGAGCACACGAGAGGGGGGAGGGTCAGAGGGAGAGGCAGACTCCCCGCCGAGCAGGGAGCCCGATGCGGGACTCGATCCCGGGACTCCAGGATCATGACCTGAGCCGAAGGCAGTCGCTCAACCGACTGAGCCACCCAGGCGCCCCATATTTGAGGTTTTTGATGCATACTGCTAAGCAGCTCTGTAGTTTGATTATTACCCACATCATATGGCAATACCTATTTCTGTGTGTCCTGGCCGGTGCTGAGAGTTTTCCTGTTTAAAGTTTTCAACATCCCAAAAAAGAAACCCTATACCTACATTCCTCATACATTCCTCATTACCCCTTCTTGTCCTCACAGCTCCAGGCAATCACTAATCTACCTTCTATCTATGGATCTGCCTCTTCTGTACATTTCACATGAATGGAATTGTATAGTATGTGGTGTTTTGTAACTGGCTTCTTTCACTTAGCATAATGCTTTCAAGGTTCATCCATGTTGCAGCTTGTATCAGTGCCTCATTCCGTTTTGAGGCCAAATAATATTTCATTGTGTGAATATATATCACCTTTGACTTATTCATGCATCAGCTGATGGACATTTATTTGAGTTGTTTCTACTTTTTGGCTTTATGAATAATGCTGCAAGAATACTTGTGCACAAATTTGTGTGAATATATGTTTTCATTTCTCTTAGATATACAGTGACCCTTGGTCAGTGCATAGGTTAGGGACCCTGACCTGCTGTGTGGTTGAGAATCTGCATATGACTTTTGACTTTCCAAAAACTTAACTGCTAATAGCCTGCTATTGATGGGAAACCTTACCAATAACATAAGCTGTTGATTAACACATATTTTGTATGTTATATGTATTACATATTTTATTCTTATATTAAAGTAAGCTAGAGAAAAGAAAATATTGAGACAATCATAAGGAAGAGAAAATACATTTATGATACTGTACTGTATCAAAAAAATATCCACATATAAGTGGACCTGTGCAGTTCAAACCCATATTATTCAAGGACAACTCTTTATCTGGGAGTGGAATTGCTGGGTAATGTGGTAATTCTATGTTTAGCATTTCAAAAAATGGTCATACTGTTTTCAAAGTGGCTGTACCATTTTATATTCCCACCAGCGATGTATGAGGGTTCCAATTTTTTTTTTTTAATTTATTCATTCGAGACACAGAGATACAGAGAGAGAGAGAGCAGGAGCAGGGGGAGAAGCAGAGGGAGAGGGAGAAGCAGACTCCCCGCTGAGCAGGGAGCCCGACGTGGGGCTCGATCCCAGGACCCTGGGATCATGACCTGAACCAAAGGCAGACGCCCAACCATCTGAGCCACCCAGGCGCCCCAAGGGTTCCAATTTTTTTTATATCCTTGCCAACACTTGCTATTTGGCTTTGACTTGCTAATGATGTAGTTTTTATTTGATGGCTAATTATGTTGAACATATTTTACTGTGTTTATTGGCCATTTGTATATCTTCTTTGGAGAGATCTCTTCGAATCTTTTGCCCATTTTAAAATTGGGTTGTCCTTTTATTGGTTTTGAGAGTTCTTTATATATTCTGAATACAAGTCCCTTGTCAGATATATGATTTGCAAGTATTTTCTCCTGTGGGTTCTCTTTTCACTTTCTTGATAGCATCCTTTGAAGCACAAAGGTCTTTAATTTTATGAAGTCAACTTAACATATTTTTTCTTTGGTTGCTTGTGCTTTTGATTTTCTGAGAAACCATTCTCTAACCCCAGGTCCTGAAGATTTATACCTATGTTTTCTTCTCCAAGAGTTTTATCTCTTACATTAGGTCTTGGATTCATTTTGAATTAATTTTTACTATATGATGTGATGTAGAACTTCATTCTTTTGCACGTGAATATCTAGTTGTCCCAGTACCAAAATTGTTTTGACATCCTTGTCAAAAATCAGTTGACTCTCGGGGCGCCTGGGTGGCTCAATCGTTAAGCATATGCCTTCGGCTCAGGTCACGATCCCAGGGTCCTGGGATCAAGCCCCGCATCGGGCTCCCTGCTCCGCGGGAAGCCTGCTTCTCCCTCTCCCACTCCCCCTGCTTGTGTTCCCTCTCTCGCTGTGTCTCTCTCTGTCAAATAAATAAATAAAATCTTAAAAAAAAAAAAATCAGTTGACTCTCAATATGAGGATCTTTTTCTGGACTCTCACTTCTGTTCCATTGATCTATCTGTCATTATGCCAGTGCCATACTGTCTTGCTGTAGTAAGTTTTGCAATTGGGAAGTATGAATCTTTCAACTTTGTCTTCTTTTTCAATATTGCTTGGGCTATTCTGGGTCTCTTGCATTTCCATATAAATTTTAGGATCAGTTTATCAATTTCTATACAGAAACCAGCTGAGCTTTTGATTGGAGTTACATGTAGTCTGTAGATCAAGTTAGAGGAGTATTGCAATCTTCGCAATATTGGGTTCTGATTCCTGAACACAGGATGTCTTTCCATTTATTTAGGTCTTCTTTAATCTCTTTCAGTGTACTACTCATGTATTCTTTGTGTGTGTGTGGTTTTCGGTGTACTAATCATATACTGTTTTTGTTAAATTTACTCCTAAGTATTTTATTCTCTTGGCTATTCTTTTTGCTGAATTGTTTTAATTTTATTTTCAGGTGGTTAATTCTTAGTGTATAGAGATACAATTGATTTTATATATATCGATGTTGTATCCTGACACATTGTTGAACTTGTTAATTTAGTTCAAATAGTTTTTTAGCGGATTCCTTAGGATTTTTTAGGTATAGGATCATGTCACCTGATAGAGATGATTTTATGTCTTTCTTTCCAATCTGGATGCCTTTATTTTTTCTTTGACTAATTGCTCCAGCTAGAATCTCTAGTACAGTGTTGAATAGAAGTGGTAAAAACTGATATTCTTGTTTTGCTCCTCATCTTATAGGGAAGCATTCGCTCATTCTCCATTAAGCATGAATGCTAGCTGTGTGTTTTTCACATATATAGGTGTTCTTTAGACTTTTTTTCACTTAACATTTTGTTGTGAGACTCATGGTGTAGCATGGAACTGTAGCTCATTCATTTATATATATAGATATTTAGTATCTTTATTTGTATGAATATTCCAGTTTATTTTCCATTCTACTAACTATAGATTCTTAATGTTACTTCCTAGTACAATGTGCATACATTTCTGTTGGGTATATACTTAGAGGTGAAATTGCTTGTAGTATGTGTATTTCAACTTTAACAGGTAATGCCAAACTGTTTTTCATAGTGGTTGTGCCAATTTACATCTCCATGAGAAGTGAATGAAAGTCTTAGTTGCTCTCTTTCCTGACACTTGGTATTTTAAGTTTTTTACTTTTAGCCATTAATGTGTAGTGATATTTTATTGTGGCTTTAATTCGCATTATCCTGGATTACTGATGAGATTGAGCTCCATTGAGAAAAACTGTTTATTGGCTTTTGGGTGTGGGGTGTGTGTGTGACTTGTTCGTGTCCCTCCTCAGTTTTTAAATGACTTTGTGTTTGTGTATGCATGTGTTCTGTTGATTTGTAAGAGTTTTTTCTTTTTTTAATATCTGTTCCAGATATGAGTTCTTTGAAGGTTATGTGTATTGTAAATACCTTCTCACTTTTTAACCTTTTGTCTTTTGATGAATGGAAGTTTTTTAGTTTTAGTCAAATTTATCAATCATGGTTAGTGCTTTTTATGTTTCCTTTAAGAAATCTTTCCTGTTGGGGGCGCCTGGGTGGCTCAGTTGGTTAAGCGACTGCCTTCAGCTCAGGTCATGATCCTGGAGTCCCTGGATCCAGTCCCGCATTGGGCTCCCTGCTCGGCAGGGAGTCTGCTTCTCCCTCTGGCCCTCCCCCCTCTCATATGCTCTCTCTCATTCTCTCTGTCTCAAATAAATAAATAAAATCTTTAAAAAAAAAAAAAAAGAAATCTTTCCTGTTGGGGAACCTGGGTGGCTCAGTTGGTTAAATGGCAGACTCTTGGTTTCGGCTCAGGTCATGGTCTCAGGGTCCTGGGATCCAGCCCCATGTCGGGCTGTGCCCTCAGGGGGGGAGTCGACTCAAGGATTTTCTCTGTCTCCCTCAGTCCCTCCCCTTGCTCATGCACTCATGTGCCTTCTCTCTAAAATAAATAAATCAATCTTAAAAAAACAAAAACAAAACCTTTCCTGTTATCCTGTGCTGCCTTCTAAAAGCTTTAATGCTTTGCTTTATACTTTAGTTTTACCATCTCTCTGGAATTTCTGTTTCTGTTAGGGTTTTTCTGATTATTCTTGCTTGTTTACACATGCAAATAAACTTTATAATTAATTTGTTCTACTCCAGGAAAAAATCCTGAGAATATTTTTATTAGGATCACATTAAACATATACATTGACCTAGGGAGAATTGATATTATTATGATGTTGAATTTTTTTATCCAATAATATAGCATGTCTTTTCATTTGCTTAAATCTATTTTTGTCTCTCAAGAGTGTTTTTGGAATTTTTTATATTTAGGTTTTTGCACAATTCTTGTAAAAGTGATGCTTAGATATTTTATTTTTGTAATAGTAAATAAGGAATTCATTTCTATTATTCTTGAGTACAATGTTTGTACATATGATTTCTATATTTTTTTGTTGTAACCTGTTACTTTTAATTCTCTTATTGTTTGTAGTAGTTTTTCCATTGTATTTTAGGTTTTTCTAGATATAATTATATCATTAGCTAATGGAGATAATTGTAGCTTTTTTTATTTTTATTTTTATTTTTTAAAGATTTTATTTATTTATTTGACAGAGAGAGACACAGCGAGAGAGGGAACACAAGCAGGGGGAGTGGGAGAGGGAGAAGCAGGCTCCCTGCAGAGCAGGGAGCCTGATGTGGGACTCGATCCCAGGACCCTGGGATCATGACCTGAGCCGAAGGCAGTCGCTTAACCAACTGAGCCACCCAGGCGCCCCTAATTGTAGCTTTTTTGTTTCACTTATGCTCCAACTTGCTTTCTCTTTAAGGTTACATTAGAATTCCTCTATTTTATTTTGATATTGATAGCGTGAATGCTGTTTTTCAAAGTGACTGTACTATTTTGCATTACCAGAAGCAATGTCTGAGGTTTTTGTTGTTCTACGTTGTTGTTAAAACTTGGTGGTATTAATCTTTTTTAACTTGAGTATTTGTAGTGTGTGTGTAGTGATAATCTTACTGTGATTTAATTTTTATTTACCTAATGACCAACGATCTAAGCATCTTTTTTTTTTTTTTTTTTGAGAGAGAGAGAGAGAGAATATGTGCACAAGGGAGGGGAGGGGCAGAGGGAAGAGAGAGAATTTTAAGCAGGCTCAGGCCCAGCATGGACGAAGCCCAACCCTGGGCTCAATTTCACAATTCTGAGATCATGACCTGAGTCAAAATCAAGAGTTGGACGCTTAACTGACTGAGCCACCTAGACGTCCCTAAGCATTTTTTGATGTGCTTTTCTTTCCCTTTCTTCTTTTTTTCTGATGTGCTTCACTGCCATTTGTTTATGTCGTTTGGTTTTTATTTATTCCAGGATACAGGCCCTTTCTCTGATCTATATGTTGTGAATATTTTCTTCTACTCTGGTTTACCTTATCTTGTTCTTAATGTATCTTTTGAAGAGCAAAAGTTTAAGTTTTTATGAATTCAAATTTATCAGTTATCTCTTTTAAAAGAGTTCCTGGCTTTTTGTTCTAATGTAACTCTGTCACAAAAATTTTCTTAGGACTTTAGAAATTTGATAGAGTTACCTCTTACATTTAATTTATTATGAATTAGTTTTTTAGTATGGTATGAGGTAAGGATTGATGTTCTTTTTTTTTTCATATCAGTATCCAGTTGATCTAATACCATCTGTCAGAAAAACCTCTCTTTTCTCATTAAATTGCCTTGATATCTTTGTTGATAATTAATTGACCATTTGTGGCCTGTTTCTGTACTCTCCTTTTTTTTTTTAAGATTTTATTTATTTATTTGACAGAGAGAGACACAGCGAGAGAGGGAACACAAGCAGGGGGGGTGGGAGAGGGAGAAGTAGGCTTCCCGCCGAGCAGGGAGACCAATGCAGGGGCTCGATCCCAGGACCCTGGGATCATGAACTGAGCTGAGGGCAGACGCTTAACGACTGAGACACCCAGGCGCCCCTGTACTCTCCATTCTGTTCCCCTACTCTTTTTGTTAGTAACACTCTTGGTACTATAGCTTTACAGTAAGTCTTGAAATGTGTTGGGCAAGTCCTTCAACTTTCTTTTCAAAATTGTTTTGAGTATTCTAAGTTCTTTGCATTCCAAAATAAATTTAATGATTAGTCAATTTATACAACAAAGTCTGCTGGAGTTTTAACTGGGATTATGTTGAATCTATAGACCAATTTGGGGAGAATTGACATCTTAAGAAATTGCTATTTGTCATTTATACCTAAATAAAGCTGGAGGAAGAAAAAAATTGAGTCTTCCAATTTCAGAACATGCGTGTTGTACCTCTCTATTTATGTCTTCTTTAGTTTCTCTCCAGTAATGTCTTGTAGTTTTTTTTATAGATAACATTTTCCTTTAGATTGAAGAATTTTCTTGAGCATTTCTTCTAAGCTTCCTTATATGACGATGTCCTTCTATTTACTGATTACAGAATTCTGGATCAATTGTTCTTTTATTTCAGCATTGTAAAGATATGTTCTTCCACTGTCTCTGCCGTTCGTGGTTTCTGAAGAGAAATCCTTGTTATTTGGACCATTATCTTGTGTGTAATGTGGTGTTTTTCTTTTGTTGTTTTCAAGATATTTTTCCCCCTTTTCAGCACTTTGATTAAGATGTGTCTTAAATGTTTTTTGGTTTTTCTAGTTCATTTCATTTGGTGTTCACTGAGTTTATTGAAAATGTGAATTATGTCTTTTACCAGATTTGTGAAATGTTGACCATTATTCAAATATCTTTTCTGTCCCTGCTTCTTTCTTCTCTCCTATTCTAGGTCTCCAATTATACAATTTAAATTTTTTTTGTATTGTCCCACAGTTCCTGAGACACTTCATTTTTTTCCAATTTTTTTTTCTGTTTTCATATTGGATAATTTCTGTTGAGCTATTTTCTATGATTACAACTCACTAAAAGCTCAGACAATGGTCAGCATGTTTTAGCAATAAAGTATGTTTTAATTAAAGTTTGTACATTGTTTTTTAGACATAATGCTGTTGCTCACTTAGTTGACTTCATTTGAGTCACTTTACTGCAATATTTGCTTTCCTGTGGTGGTGTGCAACCAAATCTGCGATATCGCCATGGTATGCCTGTATTAGATGTTTTTATGTTGTGTAGAAACTTGTATAGGGGTTTCAAATCTCAATTTATTTGTCCAAGCCTTTGCCACATTGGTTTGAATCTATCCTTGTATGCATAGCTCAAAAGTTAGTCATTGTGAGATTTGTGTGTGTGGTTCAAATTTCAGTTAAATTCTCCAAGTATTTGCTCTGCTGGTTTGTGGGTCTGTTCTGCGCATGCATAGTTCAGGGCTTAGACTAAGGCTTGTACATATTTTCAATTAGCAATAATCGCGCCTCGGATAAACCTCATTGGCTATGATACTGCCACTGCGCAAAGCTTGCTTGTACATATTTATGTACAGAATTCATGACTCCTTTCTCTGGTTCTCTCCTCTCCAGGAGTCTTCCTGTGCTCTCTTTTTATCTTGGTTTTCAGCAATTTGATGTTAATATAACTTATGGTGGTTTTCTTCATTTTCTGCTTGAGATTCATTGAGCTTATAGGTTTTAATATGATTTTAATTTTCATCAAATAGAATTTTGTTCATTAAAAAAATTTGGGGAGTGCCTGGGTGGCTCAGTTCATTAAGCGTCTGCCTTCGGCTCAGGTCATGATCCTAGGGTCCTGGGATTGACCCCTCTGTTGAGCTCCCTGTTCAGCAGGGAGTCTGTTTCCCCCTTTCCCTCTGCCCCTCTCCCGCTTGTGCTTGCTCTCTCTGTCTGAAATAAATAAAATCCTTAAAAAAATAAATTTTTGGGCGCCTGGGTGGCTCAGTTGGTTAAGCGACTGCCTTCGGCTCAGGTCATGATCCTGGAGTCCCAGGATCGAGTCCTGCATCGGGCTCCCTGCTCGGCAGGGAGTCTGCTTCTCCGTCTGCCCCTCCCCCCTCTCATGTGCTCTCTCTCATTCTCTCTCTGAAATAAATAAATAAAATCTTTAAAAAAAAAAAAAATAAATAAATAAATTTTTTTTCTCTGTCCCCTTCCTCTCTCCTCTTCTGGGATTTCAGTTACAATGGGGTTAGAAAACTTAACATGCTCAGTATATTTCTGTTTTAGTCTTCTTTCTGTGTTTAATTTTGTAGAGTTCTATTGTTACATCTTTATGTAATATTAAATAAGCTGCAATATTAAATAAGCTGTTAATCTCATCAAGGATATTTTTCATTTCAGATGTAATATTTAGTGAAAGTTCACTTTGGGTCATTTTTATATCGTTTATTTCTTATTGTGTTCATGTTTTTTTTCTTACCTTGAACATATAGAATATAATTAATTCTACTGCCAGCATCATTGCTGGGTCAGTTTCTATTGATTGATTTTTCTCCTGGTTATGGTTTATGTTTTCTTTCCTTATTTGCATGCCTCATAAATTTTGATTGGATGGTGGGTATTTTGAATTTTATGTTTGAGATGTTAGATTTTGTTGTATTTATAAAAATATTGTTATTCTTTTTCTGTGGCACACTTAAGTTTCATGGAATCCATTTGGTCCTTTTAAGCCTTCTTTACAGGTTTTGTTCGGTCAGATTTAGAGCAGACTTTATTTAACCTGGGGCTAATTTGGCCCCATTACTAAGGCAGTATTTAATATTTTGTGAATTAGGAGGTCTTTCCACTATGGTTCATTGGAACCCCCAGTATTCCCAGCCCTATTCCTTTCCTGTGGTTTCCCTGGCTTTGCAGTAATATTCTCACATGGATATACAGATCTCTAGAGTTCTTTTGGTGTAGTTACCTTTCCCATAGTATTTCCCTCATCAAATTCTAGCCGTTTTGTCCTTCCCAAACTTGGTGAGATTGCTAGGAAGTCTTTGGCTTTTCTCTCCCTGTGCTACAGGCTGGAAATTTCCCAGGGAGAAAGCAGGAAGGATCACAGGGCTCACCTTGTTTGTTTTCCTTTTCTGAAGGATCATTATGCTCTGCTGCCTGTTGTCTAATGATTGAAAATGATCATTTCATATATTTTATTTGGTTTTCTTGTTTTTTAGGGCAGGAAGAGAAATCTGGTACTTTTAATCTATTATGGCAAGGAGCAGAATTCTCATCTCATTCCAGTTTTGAAATTTATTGAAACTAAAGTTGGAATTAAATTAGCATGGTTTTATTTTTGTTATTTTTGCCCCAGTTGCTCAGATAACCACTCAGACTTGTGTATAAATAAAAGAGATACAGGGGCGCCTGGGTGGCTCCGTCGGTTGAGTGTCTGCCTTCGGCTCAGGTCATGATCCCAGAGTCCTGGGATCGAGCCCCGCATCGGGTTCCCTGCTCAGTGGGGAACCTGCTTCTCCCTCTCCCTCTGCTGTTCCCCCTGCTTCTGTGCTCTCTCTCTGTGTCAAATAAATAAATAAAATCTTTAAAAAAAAATACAGAAATTGTTAGGATGACTATTTTACTTTTCACTGCCTCCTTTATTTTCATGTTGTTTCTCTTAGGGTCATAAAGGGCATACATATACAGCAGCATGCAACTTAACCAAAAGCAAAAAAAGCATGCCATATTGAAGTTCACATGGTTGAACTCCTTTCAGTGAGGCAGGTGGTCTAAGCATAATAATAGTCTTCTTATGAATAGACTTCTGTATATGGGGACATAGCAAGGGTGATACCCTTGTGTATGACAGAACTTAAAATTGCTTTTGAAATACTAGTGTATAGTTGTATAGGTCACAAAATATGGTCACAACTGCGGTTAGTTTCAAGGACTAACCATGCTTGATTTGTTACTTTAACATTAAATATGATAACTTCTCCATTAGCATTGTACAGCAAGAAGAGCCAAAGGACGAGCTTTCCAAAGATGAGGTCATTCTGAAGCTGAAAGCAGAAGTGCAGCGTTTGCTGGGAAGCAACGCGGTGAAGCGTCATCTGGTGTCTCAGTTACAAAATGATCTCAGAGACTGTCGTAAGAAAATGGAAGCTCTCCAACAAGCAGAGAAAGATGAAAAAAGCATCACAGTTGAGGTTTGTAGAATTTGTAGAGTCAAAAACCCATTCTTAAAAGGTCTAATAAAGAAAATGCTTACAGTCTTCACATTTAAATCAAACCTTTGTCTTCCAGGGTTTCATTTTACGTTATTTAGAAGTAAAGTATAAAGAAGGGAATGCCACATAAAGTAATATATTTTCTAGTTCCTCTTGGCATCTCGTAAATGAGATGCTAATTAGGTAAAATTCCTTTACCATAAATCCAAGGAAGCAGTCTACATAATACAGTATCTGCATTTCCTCAAAATTGGCTTGTACCAACAGTGTTCTAGTCTTTTTTTTTTTTTTTTAAGATTTTATTATTTGACAGAGAGAGACAGCTAGAGAGGGAACACAAACAGGGGCAGTGGCAGAGGGAGAAGCAGGCTCCCAGCTGAGCAGGGAGCCTGATGCAGGGCTCGATCTCAGGACCCTGAGAACATGACCTGAGCTGAAGGCAAGCACTTAAACTAACTGAGCCACCCAGGTGCCCAACAGTGTTCTAGTCTTAAGTTCTTCTCAACTAGATCCTTCAGCATTTTGTCCATGAGATTTCTCTGGCCCATGTTCCTGTAATAAACGTCATTCTATATAAGGAAATTAATTATGTAGGGGTGGTGTTATGAGTGGGAAAGGCACAGAAACCACTTAAGTCAGAATCACTGACTCCACTTTTATATCCTTCAGTTAGTGTCCTCGCTTTACAGATGAGGAATATGAAGCTGGAGGAAATAGTAATTTAACCAACAGGTATTTTTTTTTAGATAAACAATCAAGTTGACAGTCATCTAATTAGCCCATGGACACCTTCAAACTATGCCTTTGCTTATTTCCCACATTTCTAATGAGCTTTCTACTTAGTCTATAACATTAGAAAGCAGGGTTGGGAGGTATATGGAGTAAGAGCAAATCGTTCTGCTTAAGCTTTTTTTTTTTTTTTTTTGTAAAGCTACTCTGGTGCAAGGTCTTGTGGGATTCAGTGGAAAGAAACAATGGCCATTCCTTGAAGGAATTTAGAATCTAGAACAGCACTATCCAGTTGAAATATAATAGAGCCACATATGTAATTTAAAATGTTCTAGTAATCCCATTAAAGTAATGGTGAAATTAATTTTAATAATATATTTTATGTAACCCAATATATTCAAAATATTCTCAGTATGTAATCAATATAAAATTATTAATGAGATGGTTTGCATTTTTTTTTTTAGATTTTTTTTTTTATTTATGTATTTGAGGGAGAGAATGAGAAAGAGAGAGAGAGCACATGAGAGGGGGGAGGGTCAGAAGGAGAAGCAGACTCCCCGCTGAGCAGGAAGCCCGATGCGGGACTCGATCCTGAGACTCCAGGATCATGACCTGAGCCGAAGGTAGTCGCTTAACCAACTGAGCCACCCAGGCGCCCGAGATGGTTTGCATTTTTTATGTTTGTGACAAGTCCTTGAAATCTAACATGTATTGTCCACTTACAGCACATTTCAATTTGGACAAGACACATTTCTATTTTTTATTTAAATTCGATTTAATTAACATATGCTGTATTATTAGTTTCAGAGGTAGAATTTAGTGAGTCATCAGTTTCATACAAAACCCAGTGCTCATTACTTCAAGTGCCCTCCTTAATGCCCATCACCCAGTTACCCCATTGCCCCCCCCCCACCACCTCTCCAACAACCCTGTTTGTTTCCTATAGTTAAGAGTCTCTCATGACTTGCCTCCCTCTCTGTTCTCATCTTATTTTATCTTTCCTTCCCTTCCCCTCCATTCATCTCTTTTGTTTCTTAAATTCCACATATGAGTGAAATCCTATGGTATTTGTCTTTTTCTGACTTATTTCATTTAGCATAATACCCTTAGCATAGTTCCATCCACATCATTGCAAATGGCAAGATTTCATTCTTTTTGATGGCTAATATTCCATTGTGTGTGTTTGTGTGTGTGTACCACATCTTCTTTATCCATTCATGTGTCAATGGACATTTTTCAAGTGCTCAATAACCATATGTGGTTAATGGCTACCATATTGAACAGTACAGATCTGTAAGGAGATGGACATATATAACTTCGTGTAATAAGGATGATACTAGTTGCAAGGTGCTCTGAGAAGGAATGACTAACCAGGCATGTTTGTAGGGGAGATGGTAAGGCAAGCCTTAGTGAGGTCTTTAAGGAGGGAATGTTTGATCTCTGTCCTGAAGGATAAATGCAGGAAAGAAGGTAGGAAGAAACATTTCAGCCTTGAGCCCAAGTATATAAAAGGATATAGCAAATAAACTGGTGTGACTAAGGAGTAGGGCATGTGAATAAAAGTCTATATTGTATAAGCTCAATCTTTCTGGAATCTTTGAAGCCACAAATATATAGATACTATATCAATTTTTGGAATAATATCATAGCTGGCATTAAATCCTGAGGTTAATGAAATAATATTGAGCTTCTCTGCTTGCTATAGGGATGTTAAGAGAAAGAACATGTCAATTTAAACTTCCTTGGATATTTTTTTAAAGAGAACTAGGTCATCAAAATCCTTTCTTAAAGCCTTTCTAAGTATTGAAAAGGCAAGCAAAAATATTTATGTAATCTTACTTGGCATGTTTCTTTTATGAACATTTAAAAGTATTGTATTTATTGCTTTATAACCTTGTAGTATATTTTATGTTTGCTCATATCCATCTTATACAGAACAATTAAAGATTATCACAGAGAGTCTGTTGTTTTTGCTTTCATATCATTTGACTGTTCAAACAGTGCTGCTCTCTGACATTTCCAGGATCATAAGTGATGAAGATTAGGAGCTTGTCCATATGCAGCACTATGCACTGATTGGGAGTGGACCAAATCCTGTGCTGTTCATTCCAATCGAACAACTGGGCCATTAAGGTAGAATGTAGCAAAGTTCTTAGGAAGATCAGTCTAGCAGTCAGGACCCATATCCACACTCATTTTTTTGGATTATTCTGTAATAATAGAATACAGAGGCCTTTCTGTATCTGATACTCAGTAGAGATCATTACCTAACCACGAGCTGTGGTTAAAGCCATACTCTGATTCCAAGGTACTTGATAGGCAATGCTCAGTAGCCAGCTCAGAAGGTTCCTAGCCAGAATCTTTTTAGACATAGGAATTAGGAAGATAATGTGAGAATTGGTGTATTATATGTCTTGTTTCCTTGTAGGTAATGTCCTTAGTATTCCAACTCTAAAAGAGGTTTCATTGTAACACTCAAGTGGTCCTTTCCTTCTTCAAGATCTTCCTAAGGGTTTTTGTGCTGATAGGTACAAGTACCTAGTCCTTGTGTGCCTGCGGTGTGATAATATGTCAAAACTGAGTGTAATAGCCGTGAAAACTGTTTTACCATGTATCAGTATGATGTTATTTTCAATCATTTCATTTCATAGTAATAAAAACTCGCCGGTGGGGAAGGAAGCACAAATGAGTATCATAAACTTTAAAAAGTTGAGGCCAAGTTAAAAAAATGAAAGCCATTCTAATGAGTCAGTAAAATCCTTGAAAGTCTGATTAGTACCCCTACATCTGGAGAGAAGGTAACAGTAGGTATTCGTAGCTCTTCTCTTTCTGACTAGAGTAGAAGCAGTGGCTTCTGGGCAATGGGGGCAAGTGAAAGGGGAAAGTCAACAACTGGAGCAGTCTCCCTGTAAAGAAAAGCGAAGGCTCTGAATTGGAAGACTGAACCAGAGCCTTGGTGTTCTGTCACCCCACACGTGAGACGCACATTACCTGCCCAATGAGGAGAATGAATCTTGACATAGGATATTTTTTAGACATTGTGAAAGAGAGCTCAGACTTCAGGTAAATACCTAAACCAACCAGTCAAATGGAGTAGATATTTAAAAAAAAAAAAATCTCTGTGGTCCCCGCAATGAATAAAGAACTCATAAAAGTAGATAAGGAAGACACTCAGAGGTGAGAGGAAAAGGAGAAGTCATATAAACAGGCAAATCTGGGAAGATGAAAAACAGATGAACAGTGAAGGTATGTAAGAGGTTCTGCTGTGATGACAATGCAAGCAATGCAAATGAAAGCACTTGTTGGCTACCCTTAGCCCATCAACTACAGTAATTATTTCAAGACAGCACTGCCATGGAGGCAAAGAGAGTTGGACAGATTCTCTCAGACTGTCTGACAGTGTACATTGGCATGACCTTGTGGGAAACAATTTGCCAAAGTCTGTCATGAGCCTTAAAAATTGTACCTGTTGAATAAAATACAGATCTATGAGTTAATACTGATTATACAAACAAATAAGTACAGAAATAGAATAGATGCTAAACTTACTGGATGTGAGATAAAAAATAGAATATTTGCATAGTCTCAAAGTATCCCCTCATAAGCTTCTTATTCCTAATAAGTAGAAAAATTGTGACTTTACAGTGAAGGTGCCTGCAGACACCACCTTCATTTATTGATCATCATCAGTGATGACACACATTGATATCATGTGTTTCCTGAAGAGTACACACATCACTTCTGTGGCATTCATGCCGAAAAATGGATGGCTGGGTGATAGACATTGGGGAGGGTATGTGCTATGGTGAGCGCTGTGAAATGTGTGAGACTGTTGAATCACAGACCTGTACCTCTGAAACAAATAATACATTATATGTTAAAAAAAAAAAAAGATCGTAGGAAGGGAAAAACGAAGGGGGGGAAATTGGGGGGGGAGACGAACCATGAGAGACTATGGACTCTGAAAAATAAACTGAGGGTTCTAGAGGGGAGAGGTGTGGGGGGATGGGTTAGCCTGGTGATGGGTATTAAAGAGGGCACGTTCTGCATGGAGCACTGGGTGTTATACGCAAACAATGAATCATGGAACCCTACATCAGAAACTAATGATGTAATGTATGGTGATTAACATAACAAAATAAAAAATATATATATAAAAAAAAGGATGACCGGAATTTAATAATGAAGTAATATCAAAGAAACCCAAATTGAAAGACATCTTACAAAATAACTAGTTGACACTTTTAAAAAAAAGTCATAGGTTTGAAAGACAAAGACTGAACTGTCTAGATTGAAGGAGACTAATGAGACATGACAACTAAATGCAATGTGGAATTGTTAATTGGATCCTGAACTAGAAAAAGGATGTGAGAAGAAGATTGGAGAATTTTGTATGGGGTCCGTAGATTAGTTAGTAGTACTGTATCCTCGTTAATTTCTTGGTTCTGGTCATTGTACTATGGTTATATTTGGGGGCGGTGATAAAGTTATATGGAAATTATTTGCACTGTTTTTGCAATTTCTTCATAAATATGAAATTAGTTCAAAAGCAGAACTTGGAATTTTTTAAAAACCTGAAAAACTTTTGATTTCTTTTTAACATTTAGACTAAAATAGAGACCTCGGAAAACCTAACTAATCAATTATGGCCTGGCTCTTCTACTTCTGATACCATTGTCAAAGATGACATTCTGCAACTTAAAAATGAAATTCACGTTTTACAACAACAAAATCAGGTGATTAAAAAAGTTTCCTATATTTTGTGAGAATTTTTATGACCTCACTAAATTCAAAGGATATAACAGACTTTTCAAAAATCCAGAGGCGATGTGATTTAGTAGACAGCTTTATTAGTAGGTGAATAAGGATTCCAGTCATTTCCCTTTATTGGTCATGAGATAGTAGTTTCATCAGAAGGTAAATTAGTGTAATTCCAGTTTCCTGTCTATAGAGAAACATGGCTGCTAGAGGTGTTCTTCTCTTGACCAAAAAGTTAAACCTTGTTTATTTATATAGCTGTGATGATTATTAGATTCTAAGACTTATTTTTAGACATCAGTTAGCTAATACTTCTCTGGTTAAATGTTTTCATTCCATATGGTTCAAAATGAATTCAAAATTTTAAGTCTTAATGCTATCAGAAAGCTACTTGTCAAATAAATGAATCTATACTCTTCCAAGGCTTAAAGAGACTTTGTAGAATTATGAAAATGATACATAAATGTTACAGGGTAGAGATAAAGCACAGAGGATATTAAAAGATAAGATTGGACTAATCAGTGAAAATAATGTTTATTTCCTCTAACTAGTTTATTCTTTTGTATCTAGGAACTTAAAAAAACTGAAGAAAAACTGAGAAATACAAATCAAGACTTATGTAGTCAGATGAGACAAATGGTACAAGATTTTGACCGTGATAAACAGGAGGCTGTGGATAGGTAAAGTCTATATAGAGGTCTAATGCCTGCCTCCACCTTCCATCCCCCATGCCCCCATGCTAAAAAAAAAAAAAAAAAAAAAAGATTCAAGAGAAGTTATGGAGTGAACCCTCCCTGCTGAGATCTTAGACTGAAGAAGAGGAGTCGCTGGCTTCTCAAATTAGAATTCGGAACCCATTTTCCATGGGAATGATGTTATGTAGTGGGTCAGGTTCTATAGCACCATCAAAACTGTAGTTCATTGAAATAGTATAGCTTTATGGTTTTTATAGACTGGGAAACTATTCTTTATAAGGAAGAAATCTGTGGGAGGGAGTATGTCTTCCAAATACCAAATCATAAACTTGGAAACAGATTTTTGGAACATAACTTACTTGTGAGTTGGGTACTGCTAGTATTTATGTTTAATATAGATACTTTGGAATTTTGGAACTATACCCTATTACTTCAATTAATTTTTTGTAAACAGTCCTCAACCAAAGACTATTACCTGAAGGACTGGAGCATTCTCATATCCAAGTTTCTAATTTTTCTCTAGAAACATTTGAAGAAAATTTTGAAGATTCTTTAAGCTCATCCACTGGGAATTATTACCACTTATGGTTGGGGAAAACCAACCTGACCTTAATTACAATTTGCATCAGAGGTTGGAAGTGGGTAGGGAAGGAAGAAAAAGAAACCAGTTACTTCATCTTGGTGTTTCTACTAACGCTGGGTACTGCCATAGATTCTATTGTCCGCTCTCTTTCTAGGTGTGAGAGGACTTACCAGCAGCACCATGAAGCCATGAAAGCCCAGATACGGGAAAGCCTATTAGCAAAGCATGCTTTGGAGAAGCAGAAGCTCTTTGAAGTTTATGAGGGGGCTCGCCTGCAACTTAGGTGAGAATGAGAGTTAGCTGCCCTTTAAGCTGTAGAGACAGTATTTTCCTGTTCCGTAGTTGAGAGGGAAATTGTTTTGCAACTCTTGTATTGTTCTGCGGTCATTTAGTTGCCGGTGTTGTGTATCCAAGGTCTGACTTAGATAAGACGAATAAGGAGATGGCTGCCGTGCAAGAATGTTACCTGCAAGTGTGCAGAGAGAAGGATGGTCTGGAGTCGGCTCTCAGGAAGACCACTGAAAAGGAGCAACAGGCTCAGGAGAAGGTACGGGACAAGCTCATGTTGTCTTTGCTCCATCTCATTCCTCTGGCCTCATTGCTGTCATGGAAACCAGTCCACTTGTTCTCTTGTGACCTGGAGACGCCATACGGAGAAGTCTCTTTACTTTTGGCTGTATCACACCAATACAACTCACAAAATACAGTAAATATTGAGATGATTATTAAAACCTGAGTAGAAAGTGGAATACATATAGGAGAAATGGATTCTTCCTTATATATTTATCCTAAGAGGCAAAACAGATTCTAAAAATAAAAAAATAAACAAGAGTGGCCCCAAGTCACTGTGAGTCTGAAACCCAGGGATCCTCGTTTTGCAATTATTTGTTGGCTGCAGGCAAACCTACCTAGTCCTGTGAGCACTGCACAAAAGATTCCCTCAGACACATTTTCCTCTGACCCACTTCTCTCTCAGTACCTAAGTATCATTTTCTTCTTCTGGGGAGAAGGGCAAGAATTTGAACTTGGGACTTATGACAGGGAAGGTGGTGATATGGAGCTACAGAGAGCAAAGTCACACTGTTAGTGTGACCCAATCTTTCGGGGAAGTTCTCACTTTTAGGGAAGCCGGAGGGGCTGCTCTACTCCTTCCTCCTGCCTGAATCTTCCAAGTTGCCATTGGTGAGTGTCCAGGAGTAAAATCACACATAAACAGTCGCCCCTCTTTTCTTCCCTGTTCTGGCCAGAGTCTCATCCAGACGCACGTCTGACTCTCCCTTCCACTTTGGACCAGCCTACAGACCACAATTTGAAAGCCACCTGCGTCAAGATTAGGAAATATTTTTAAAGGCTTGAGTAAATGTTCTATACAGAGGTTTTCTGAACAAAGTTACATTAAAGCAGGCTATTGCTACTTCAGACTTAAAAAGAATTAGTAAAGAGCAGGTGAGGAATTCAGCTCATTTAATATTTTGATTATTTTTGAATAGATTAGTATGGTAAAAAACATGCCATGTGTACATTATCATCTAATGGAAGAAGAACTTCTAAAGGGAGCTATTTTAGTTAGTGCTGGCAATATAAAAGTTAGAAGGGTTATTAAATTACTTAGAAATTAAGGACTTAGCTTTCAGTAATGTTTAAAAAAATTAAAATAGGGAGAAGATCTCTACTGTGATTCTTTCTTTTTAAATATATAAATTGACAAAGAACAGAAGAACGATTTCTCAGGTGCCTGGGTAGCTCAGTCGTTAAGCTTCTGCCTTTGGCTCAGGTCATGATCCCAGGGTCCTGGGATCGAGCCCCGCATTGGACTCCCTGCTCTGCGGGAAGCCTGCTTCTCCCTTTCCCATTCCCCCTGCTTGTGTTCCCTCTCTCTGTGTCAAAAAATAAATAAAATCTTAAAAAAAAAAAAATTCTATCAAAGAGGTCATTCTTTTCAGGAATATATTTTCTGGTACTTTTAAAAGAATCAATTTAGCTATAAAATTGGATCTCATATAATCAGTCACTTGCAGTTAACAGCAGATACAATATTGGCTCATGAATGCTTGTGCAGGGGCGCAAGGAAGGAATGTTAAAACTGCTATTTGGCCCTTCCAAAAAAACTTACAGGTTAAATTTTTTTCTTTAAAAATTTCAAATTGTCATACAGTGAAATTGACTCTTCATTTGGTGTAGAGTTCTATACATTTTTAACACAGGATTTAGCACATGAATAGAGTGATGAGGGTACAGAAGACTTATGGCCCTGCAAGACTGCCTTGTGCTAGTTATAATCACCCCTACTGAGAGGGCCCGAGTACTTACCATACTAGAAGTATAATTCCTTCCTTCTCTGGGAGCACTTTAGTTTTTTATTTAGACTTACATAAACCCATTATAAAACTTAGTCATCTTCATAAGCCAGTCAGAACAGAACTTTAAGAGAATTTATTAATCTCTTGATATCCTCCAGAGGTAGGCAGAGATATACCAATCTGTCTTCCTAGGAAATGTTTCATACTCACACCATGGAAGAATCTTACTACACTCAAGCAAGCTAGGGAACTTCAGGGTAGCCCTTCTGTGCAAGAACATAAGCCATTCTCCCTGCAGTTGGCTTTCAGGTCAGTAACTTAGTCTGGATACAGAATTTATAAGATCGGTAACCCCAAGAGCCCTAGGATGTATTTTCCTGTTCCATATGTGTTCTTTTCTGAAACACTTATTGAGTCAGGCTGTGGGTTAAGTAGGAGCTCAATTCCAAGTTTTAAAACTTTTATTAACAGAACTTCCCTCACCTGTTAGCCTGGCTTGTTCAGAGAATGGGAAAAACATCATACACACAGAACCCTTCAGACTGTGTAGTAATCATTGGAGGTCATGAATTTGCAGACAAGACAAAGATGGGCAGTATTCCCATTCATAATGTCATTTCTATATACCTTAAGACTCATTTATACAACTGTAATACATGCTAAGTCAGGCCTTAGAAGTTAGAGTTCATTTGCTGTCTGGGACATACAAATCAAGTTTAAATGTTTTAAAGCCGTCCAAAAATTTACTTCCCTTTAATGATAAAACTTAAAAATTAGATATTCCTGTAGTATGGTCAAATGGCAGATCCCTGTGCTCAATAAATCTATTACTTTACTTCTGTAAAGAGAGGGAAGCTAGGTTTTCCTCGCTGTGGTAGATTGCAAAAATGGCCACACGTTCTTCCTGTCAGTGAATGCACTCAGTATTATTGTAGTGTGACTTTGTAGCTATTCTCAGTAAGAGGTGGTCTGTTTCATGACAAACTTTGGCCAATGGGACATTAGTATATGCAAAAAGAGCCTTAAAAAGCATTTATGCTTTGGGGCTTACAAGCTTGATGATCTGAGGAACGCTGTGACCACCACCATGTGAATGATCTGGGTTAACCTGCTGGGTGATGAAACATGTGACCAAGTCATCTGTCTATCCAGACATCAAGCTAACCCCCAGACATGTGAGTGAGGCCGTCTTAGACCGTATAACCTCAACTGCCTGCAGAGATCAGCTGTGTTGACTTAGGTCAGAACCACCACCCAGCTGACCCAGAGAATCATGAGAAATAATAGATGTTTGCTGTTTTAGTTTAGTTTTGTTAAATTTTGGCTGGCTTATTATGTAGAAAAGCTGATCTATGCACAAACATACAAATACACAGAAAATTGGTAGCAGTTTTCTGCTGTGAGTCAAAAGGAAGTGTAGATACATACGGAACCAACTCCTGAAGGATAGATATACACAAGACAATTTGAGGATTCCTTCTAAAGTCAACAAAAAATAACAGCGATATATGATGTAAGCCTGGACAACATTCTCAGCCATGTGACTGAGACTGTCCTATAGTGTTAGTACAACTATAGTTTCCATGACCTGATTGTGAGGAAATGGGTCCTTTAGTCACCAGAGAGTTTCTGAAATCTCACAACACTGAACAAAACTAGGTGACATCTTTTTGGCACATGCTATTGGTGGAGAGGAATCAGATGGCGATTCAGACCAAAATAAGCCAGGTCAGGTGTGAGCCAGAAAAAACCCAGACAACCAGGTAGTCATGAATCAGAACTAATGGAAAAGAGACACCGAGCACAAGCTCTGTTGCTGCCTGGCAAAAGGTATGTGAAGTGTATACTTCTCTGGCATTGTATTTTGTGGGCTTCAGTGGCATCTCAGTGGAATGTCCAGAGAACCATTTAAAAAAATTTCAAATGGGAACTGTTACAGGCCATTTTGATCCCCGAGTAGAGCTTTATTGGAGTTTTTCGATCAACTGGATTCCTAGAGTAAATAGAGAATGTTATATTAATACTTCAAATTATTAAATTTTATCTGACACTTGACAGTTACTATCTGATAATACTTCAGCTAGTTTTGATAAAAATTTTTGTCTTTGGTAATGAAAAAAATATACCAATCTGAATTTATTACAGGAGGCATAACTTTTAAGATAGACCAATAATTTTTGGCTTGCATCTGAATACAAGTCTTTCAGAAGTAATACGTTTTTTTTCTGGGCTATGATATCTAATGGGTCCCATGATGGGTGGGGTGTAAACATAAATGTCAGTTTCACTTTTTAAAAAGTTGGTCTTCTAGGAATATATTTATTGAATAGATGCTTTTTCTTTTAATATAGCCATCTCTAAATTTTTTATCCAGTATTTGAGATCTAAGGTCTTTACAAGACAGTTTATTAAGCTGATTGAGTTAGCATGTAGGAAGATCATTTGTCTTTGTTGCTGCTATTACATGCATGTAACCATTATTTCATATATTTGACTTGGAGAATATTAGTGTTATACAGAGATATTTACTTGAATTTTGTTTAAAGAGACAGCTATTGGAGGAAAGAGAAGAATATGTAAGCAAACTGCAGGTGGAACTTGAAGAAAAGTACCAAGATATCCTTATGTTGGAAAAGAACAAGTGGCTGAAAGAACAAGAAAGTGATATTAAGCAGCAGGTTGAAAATGAAGTGATGTTAGCCAAATCACACTGGGATGAGGAACAGAAAGAGGTGTGGGTTAAAATTTCTTTCTAGTCACCATGTTTAAAAAATGTAGTATTAACTGTTGAGAGACAGTTCTTCCTGAAGAGACGTAGTTTTCAATTGCCAAGTACTTACATAATCATTTATTTCGCATCTCAGAATTGGGCTATTGACAGCTCAGCTTACACTAGTTTTTTTTATTTTTTTTAATTCTCCCCCACCGCCTCCCCTCCCCCCCCACCCCTTGACTCTTCAACCCAATTCAGGATATAATGGTTTTTGGAGGAGCACTTTTTTGAATCCTCAAAATGAAACCCACATCTAATTTCATATTGTGGAATGATTCAGATAACTCCAGACCAATCTATAATAAATAAATAACCTGTACTGTGCATTAGAAGAAAGAAGTAATGATTGGGCAGGCTCAGAAGCTCAAAACATTACCTCTGTTACCTAAGTAGCAAATGAGATAGCTAGTAGTTTTCTAGAAAATTTAGAACCAAATTATGATCTTGAAAACTTAGTTGGAAGTGAAATAAATTTTTGCGCTTATTGAAAGGAGATTCTTTTATCCACAAGATTGCTATTAACTGGAGTTGGGACCACCTAAAGGTGGACTAGTAGATCATTGTCCTGTTTTTCAGACTTCCCTGCTTTCCAGCCCCCACCCCCCACCCCCGAAAGCAATTCATTAGTCTAGTGCTGGCACCTGAAATTCTTTTACTCGTCATATTTTAATATAAAAATATATATTCTGGAATATATATATGTATATATATATAAAATCTGGATAGCACAAAGCAAATTCTCTATTTTTACATTGTTGCAAATTGCTTTTTAGTTGAATTTGCTAACCAGTTTTTACCAGGAGGATGAGTTGGAGAGCTAATGTTTTTGTGAGACTGTAAGGAAAGCATAAACCATTACACAAGGTTGCTATTTCAGATGCAGCAATACAACCTGGGACTGTGGTAGCCAGGGAAGCAGTTTGAGAACTCTGGATACCCAGAAGGTGGAAAACAGGAAAAGGGCAAAGCTTGGTTTTCAGGAAAAGCCCACTGTTTCACAGTTTTGCCTAAGACTGACTATGTTTGGATCCATCCCAGTACTCTGTTGAAAGTAGAATGTTATCATTAAAACATTCTTCTAATAATGCGTCCCCTTCTTGAATGCACAGTTGACTCAGTAGAATTTAATATCATAACAAACAAGATTCTAATGTGTTCAAGTAAGTAAAACTATTTTTTAGATTGTTTAGTTTTAGGTTCATTAAGTGGATTTAACCCAGTGCCTGCTTTGTGGAAAGCCTGGTGTTGATGGAAAAAACACATATTAATAGAAGTTTTCTTCTTTAAAAAAAGAAAAAGAAGAAAAGATTCGTGCCATCTTTGTAGTGGCAGTGTCAAAGCTTCCAGAAAGTTGCATCTTGAGAGCAAGATAGCCTGACCTTATGCAGTATACTTAGATCCTCCATGTGATTTATGTCACGTATATACACAGTAACTTTCAGGATTTACTTGAGAATATATTTTCATTGACTAAGTTTCTAAATCTCATGTAATTACTACAACATTGTCTAAATTGTTTTCTAACACAGCTGTGGTTGCTCTTTTGGCTAGCTATTCTAGTTTTGCTTATTTGAATATTTTTTCATGTGATTTTCTTCTGAAAACAGATCAAACAAGAACTTTTTCAACAGCTTGAAAAGGAGTGGCAGTCTAAGCTGGATCAAACTATAAAGGCCATGAAAAAGAAGACCTCAGATTGTTGCAGCCAAACTGACCAAGTAGCCACCATGGATGTTATTTCCAAGAAAGAGATGGCTACTGTCATAGAAGAACAGAAGCGGAAGATCCGGCAAGATTTAGAGCAAGAGAAGGAGACAGCTATCAGTGGGGGCTTGAAGAAACTTGAGGTTGAGTTAGAACTCAAATACTGTGAAAATATTGCCAAACAGGTAATATTAACGTTTTATTATTGTAAAATTATTGGAATTGCCTATTAATGAAAACCTGTAAAATGGTACCATTGAACTTGTTCATAACTTTATATTTTAAAAATTTTGTGCATTCTAGGGTAGAGAGCCTCTTATGTTGTTACTAAAATTTTCTTCATTATATTTCCTGTCACAAAGCTGTTACTCCCTTGGTTTTTCTGTGTATTCTTTAAGTTTTCAGAATGTTTGCTCCTTTTTCAGTCTAAGCTTTAGGATGCTTGAGGTTAAAGGTGGTAGTTTTATAGCTGAATGAAGCACAATTTCACTATGAATCTTTCGTATCTAATTTTATAGAAAATACTGAAGTAGTTATAAAAAAGCAAACTTAAAGCAAGTAAGATATTTAACAGTGTTTACATTGAGACTTGCAGAGTTGAATCTGCAGGCATGCCCCTTAAATGGGATGTTGTCTGTAAATCCCATATCCTGCCAGAAAGCGGTGCCATTGCCTCCCCGTGGAAGCACTCAGAAAGCTAGCTCGCTTTTAACTGGGGCATGTTATTTGGTTTCCAAGAAATGTCATACTGAGAAAAGTATAGCTCTGTATAAATGGAATAAAGAGTTAATATTTTTTTAAATCTGTATTATTATAGTGATTCTTGAATTTTTTGGTTTCAGGATGCCTTTCCACTTTTAAGAACTTAAAGACCCTAAAGAGCTTTTCTCTGTGTGTGTTATATTCTATTTACTGTATTGGAAAATAAATCTGAGAAATTTTTAAAAAACAAGAATACTGAAGCATGCTTGCCATTGGCTGTCAGAGCAGTGAGATCTCACATGGCATGTAGCCTCTGGAGCATTGTATTATTCACACATGAAGGAGAGGGAGTGAAAAAAGATAAGGTCTGAATATTGTTTTGAAAATAGTCTTGACCTTACAGAGCACCTGGCAGGGTATTTAGTCCCTTAGAGGTCCCTGGACCTTAATACAATATTCTTTATTTTGTATTTACTATTTTAGACCTATTACTTATTATAAACTCTTAATACCTGAAGTAAAGTTTTAAAAAAATATATTCAGCTTTTGATAAAAACTTGGCATTCTGCCTATTTATTAAATTGTTCTGCATGATTTTACAGGGAACCCTTACAGAATGGAAACATAAGCAAATATATGTGATGGTGTCAAGGGCATCTTCAGTCAGTTAAATAGTTTCCTGAAATGTTTAAGGTTTGAACAGAGTTCAGAAAATGTTCTGCGGACAAAGAGACATGCTGAAGGGTGCTGCTTTGATGTATATGCAATCACAGATCTTGTAAAGAAAAATAAATAGCATGATGTAGTAGAAAGGAAATATTCATAATAACTTTTTAAGGAATATAAATTTCTATAGAAGCTTTATCTTTTCCCCATATTTTTAACTCCCTGGAATTTACCTGCAAATATATTTAGCATTTTACAAAACAATTCAGCCCCTTATGTCAGCTTTGGTTTTGTATGTTTGTATGGATATAGGTATGTGTGTGTCTGTGTGTATTTCAAAATAAGGAAAGATTATTTAATAAATTATCTTGTGGTAGGTAACCTCTGACAGTTTTATAACCAGATAGCCCTCATAATTCATCCAGTCTTACATTTTTGCCTGAATTGATGTATCCCCCCTCATTCTTTAGTTGCAAGCTCAGGATAGACAGCAAGAAAACTTGCTCGGTACTAGGCTATAAACTATATTGGTGCATGCTGGCATGTGTTAATGTGTTTATATGTAAGGCATGAGGACTGTGGATATGGTGGGTGTACTGACTGGACAGCAGCTGACCCCAAGCAGCATTCCTGCATGTCTTCTCCTTTTCCCTAAGAGAAAAAGAAGTTTGTTGGAAATGGCAATTGGTACTTTGTATGAAGCTTTCCAATAATAGTATTGGCCATCAAACATTTATAGATTCCTGCTTCCTGTGGTGACATTTGCATGGGACAGCATGGGAAGTTTCGAACAGAAGGATTAGAATCTACTGTTTGGGGTAAGGTGGAGTACTAGAAGTCATTGTAACTAATGTAGTGCAGTACAATGTGAAATACACATGAAATCGTAGTTGCTATTTGCAAATGGGATCTTTGAAATTTTATATCTCACTTTACCTCTTTCTCTTGCAATATCCAATTGCAGGTAGAAACAGCTGTACAAAATGCTCGTCATCGATGGCTGGAAGAAATGCCTGACCTTGCAGAGTATAAAGCACGTGTAAGAGCAGAACAGAAGAAGTGGGAAGAACAACAAGAAATCACTGTGGCCAGACGGGTAAGCGCTCTCCTGGAAAGAAGCTTCAGGGCAGCCTCTCTCCTGACCTCTCATCTTTGTCCTGGGAATTTGTATCTCCTCACAGTGTTATGGAAGGATTAAATACAATCATGCATGTTAAGCATTAGCTCAGAGTCTGGCTGATGATGTCTGTTCTTTTTTTTTTTTTAAAGATTTTATTTATTTATTTGAGAGAGAGAGAATGAGAGACAGAGAGCATGAGAAGGAGGAAGGTCAGAGGGAGAAGCAGACTCCCCGCCGAGCAGGGAGCCCGATGCGGGACTCGATCCCGGGACTCCAGGATCATGACCTGAGCCGAAGGCAGTCGCTTAACCAACTGAGCCACCCAGGCACCCGATGATGTCTGTTCTCATCATCAAGATGTTGAGGGAGAAAGAATGTATTTTAGGGTCTTGAAACTCTCATAATCAGGAGGGTAACCTTAACTGTGAAACTAAATCCCGTTTGATCTTGCCCTATCTTTAGGAGGAATTCAGAACAGGTGTTTATCTGTTTATTAATAGCTGTACAGTATCCTTTTACTTGCTTTGTTTTCTGTGCTCTGTCAGTAGTCTTACAATCTTGGAAAATAGCCAACTCTCCTTTCCAGATATGTTGTTTGACCAGAAACAAAATCATTTGCATTCTCCCAATTTATTAGAGTAAACCAATTCTAATCAGAATGCCAATAAACTGAACATGGTTTAGAAATTTGACACAATAATACTAAAATTTACTTGGAAAGGACTAGAAATTTTTTAAATGTTCTGGAAAAGAAATAGTAGTCCAGCCCTAACACATAATAGAATATGTTGGAAAGCGACAATTCAGTGTTGAGTCACAAAAGAGAATTCTTTTTCATTCTGTATTATACAGACTTAGAGATAGAACCAACTATGAATAAAAGCTTAATTGTTTCAAAACAAGGGGATAAGGAATTATTCCATAATAAATAGTCTTATGATAGCCAGATAGCACTTTGGGAAAATTAAGGTTACCCACGCATGCATCACAATAAAGTCTAAGTTGATTAAGAAGTTAAACATTTTTAGGCAATCCTCTCAGGTCCCCTCTCTCTTCGGGAGCTTTGTACCATCGCTCAATAGACTTTGCTTTACTATCACTCAGTAAATTTTGCTTTGCTGCCCATTAAAAAAAAGAAAAAGAAGCTAAATATTTTTCAATGAACATATAGAAAAAAGAAATTGAATATTTCAGATCTGTACCATAATTCAATTTTGGGACAACAGACATAGTAGCAAAGATAAAGAGGATAAAATAGGTACAAACATTTAAAACATTTTTGCTTTTGTGATTAAAAACAGTGACAGGATAATAAGAATAAGGAAAATAGATGAATTAAGCATGAGAAACGTTAATACTAATATACAATAAGAAAAACAATACAAACTTATAAGAAAAACAAGAATCTGAGGATAAGTACACCAGAATATGGACATACAGTCTTCACAAAAAGTCCAAATAACAAACTTCGGGTGCTATTTTATGCCATATGTCTACATTCTCTCTTAATTGTAATACAAAAAATATAATAGATCGCAGTGTCAAGTATATACTGTTCTCCCAATATTACAACCATTTTGGAAAATAATGTGTGTAACAGACATTGTAAATCATTCATATGTCATATTCATAATCTTATTCCACAGATTACTTAAGGAAATAATTCAGCAAGAATAAACTATTTTAACGTTTTTCTTAAGTTGTGTGATAGTACACAGGTGTTCATTGCATTATTCTCTATACTTTTTAGTATGCTGACATATTTCAAGAAGAAATTTAAGAGGGAGAGAGAAAGGAAATAATGTGATGATGTGCATATGTCTCAGAGCTCAGAAGTCAAGAATAATAAAGTTGGGTAGAATGTAGAAAATAAAGTAGTCAAGAGATCTTTCCCTAAGATCACAGAAGACCTGAATGTATGTGAATGCAGAAATACAGAAATGAGAGGACACTGTGTTGCTTCTCAAACTTTAGCAGGCATGAGATTCCCCTGGAGGGTTTGTTAAACAATTCCTGGGCTCTTTTCCTAGAGATTCTGATTTGGTGGGCCTATAGTGAATCCTGAGAATTTGCATTTCTAACAGACTCCTAGGTGATGTGACATTGCTGGTTTTTAGAGCACACTTGGGTGTGAGTAGCACTATTCTAAATAATTATTCAGCCACAAAACATAAGTTAACCTCTTGTGGATCCTTCCTCCAAACCAAAGAAGGTGAGCAAGGGCTACTTTCATAGCATTGGCTGGAGGGTTCTTGTAAGATTAGAGTGATCCATCAAGATCTATAAAAAAAAATTTTTTTTTTAAAGGTTTTATTTATTTGACAGAGAGAAAGACAGCCAGAGAGGGAACACAAGTAGGGGGAGTGGGAGAGGGAGAAGCAGGCTTCCCGTGGAGCAGGGAGCCTGATGCGGGGCTCGATCCCAGGGCTCTGGGATCATGACCTGAGCCGAAGGCAGACGCTTAACGACTGAGCCACCCAGGCGCCCCAAGATCTATAAAAATTTAAAGCTAGTTTGTCCAGAGTCCAGAGTTGTCAAGTTGGTTCAGTGGTTCCTAAATTTAGCTGCACATTAAAAAAACTTGATCTTTTAAAAAATACTGTTGCCTGGCTCCCATCCCCCAGTCTTTATGTTTAATGGTACAGG
Source organism: Neomonachus schauinslandi (assembly GCF_002201575.2). Classification (NCBI taxonomy): domain Eukaryota; kingdom Metazoa; phylum Chordata; class Mammalia; order Carnivora; family Phocidae; genus Neomonachus; species Neomonachus schauinslandi. Next base: position 88,909,755 of record NC_058411.1, on the reverse strand, counting down.
GTGTGGCCTGGGTATTAGGATTTTTAAAGGCTTCTCAGGTGATCTAATGTGTGGCAACTATCAGGAAACCCCTGAGGTGCTTAATGCTGTCAAATTTGCTTTGCACAACTTCGTGTGAGAGGATGCACACTTTTGGTGAGATCAGCAGTTCATCCAAATTCCATGGGATCTGCCACCTCCACCAAGTCACCTGGTAATGATTTTCAGGCATCCACTGTGACAAGACTGCTTTCCCTAACAGCACTCTTTAAACATGTTTCACATCACTACTGAATTATTCTGCTGGTAGCAAAAGAATTTTGCTGTGAATTCTTTTGTAAAGCTCATCTTAGATGGTGGGTTCCCTTAGTAGATTTAAAATACAATTAAAAAATTTTGATGTATGTGCAACTATTCAGGAATACATCATTGAATAAAGGTGTATAACATGTTTAAGAATTTTTTAGTTGAAGGTGTTTGCTAAGATTATATAATACCTGAAAATTTGGGAAACAGATACCTTTTTATTACAACATCCAGAGCATATATATAGATAGTATTGATTACTAGCAATCACCACTGTCCAGGCCAAGCTTTTGGAGATGCCTGCTTGTTTTAACACTTATATCCTTGTGACTTTTTTGAATTTATAAAAGAGACTCAAGGTCATTATCTAATCTGCACCTTATGTAGATGAAGACACTAAGTACAAAAGAGATTAAGTGACTTTTCTAAGGCCATACAGCCAAAAGTAATAACTACATAACATGTATTGAGTCCTTATCTGCCAGGCTCTGGACTAAGTGCTTTAAATGGATTTTTTTTTTCGTTTGTCATTTATTCCTAACAAAATTCTATCGGGTAAGCATTATAATTGTCCCCATTTTATAGCTGAGGACCCTGAGGCTCAAAGAAATTGAGGAATGGGCGTGTGGTCCCAGAGCTGGTCAGTTTACTGCAGCAGTTTGTCCCCAGGGCCTGCTCTGTTAAGCACTGTGCAAGGCTGCCTCAGCAGTCAAAGGTGGGGTTAGAGCTAAGCCTCGGTTTTTTGGTTCCCTAGGACCTTTTGGTTATGTACTATTACTGTCTGTGATCTGCTAGCCTTGTTATTCTGTCATAAAAGAAAATTAGATTAATGAGAAAATGACTTTTTCTGTTTGGTATTATCATTTAATGAACTGTGCTAACCACTGTGCTTCCAGTAAAATGCAATTATGTTTGTCAGCAAGTTGTGCAGGTGTGTGTTATATTTCTAAGTAATAGTAAGATTTCTTTATGAGGCTGCTTTTGCTTCATGTAAAAGATACTTCATTTGTCGTGGGCTTAGGTGAAATTTGAGGCTACATCTGTGTAAAACTAATATGAATTTTTTTCGAAGGTAATTTTGGGTAACTGTATAGTTACATATTTTGGGGGTCAGTTTAAATTTCTAGTTCTTCAAGAAACTGGTGTTTTTTATTTTTTTTAATTTTTAATTTTTTAATTTTTTTTGTAAAACTGGTGTTTTTTAAATAACATAAGACATAAAATATTAAGTCATTTAAAATGAAAGAAAGGGGGGCACCTGGGTGGCTCAGTCCATTAAGCATCTGCCTTGGGCTCGGGTCATGATCTCAGGGTCCTGGGATAGAGCCCCACATTGGGCTCTCTGCTCAGCAGGGAGTCTGCTTCTCCCTCTCCATCTGTCCCTCCCCCTGCTCGTTCTTTCTCAAATAAATAAATGAAGTCTTTAAAAAAATAAGGAAAGGATCTTTGAGTATAGTATGAATATATTGTAGTACCAGTGTCTTATCCCAAATAGTTACTTTAGTTTAATTTTTTAATTAATGAGATCATAAAGAATTTTAAATGTACATTGTTATGTCTTTTAGATATCATTTGCTATTTCTGAAGCTAAAGAGAAATGGAAAAGCGAGCTTGAAAATATGAAGAAAAATGGAATACCTGGAAAAGAATTGGAAGAGAAGATTTATTCTCTTCAGAGAGAGCTTGAGTTAAAGAACGAGGAAGTCCCTGTGGTTGTCAGGGCTGAGCTGGCGAAGGCCCGGAATGAATGGAACAAAGAAAAGCAAGAAGAAATCCACAGAATTCAAGAACAAAATGAGCAAGATTACCGGCAATTTTTAGATGATCACCGAAATAAAATTAATGAGGTGCTTGCGGCAGCTAAAGAAGACTTTGTGAAACAAAAAACTGAACTACTTCTTCAGAAGGAGACAGAATTGCAAACATGTCTAGACCAGAGTCGTAGAGAATGGGCTACGCAGGAAGCCAGGCGGATCCAACTGGAAATCTATCAGTATGAGGAAGACATCCTCACTGTACTTGAATTTCTCTTGAAGGACACCCAAAAGGAACATGTCAGTGGTTCAGAGAACAAGCAGCTCTTGGAACTCGTGTCATCTTGTTCTTCAAAATGGATGTCTGCCCAATATTTTGAAAAACTAAAGGCCTGCATACAGAAAGCCTTTCAAGATATCCTCTCCCTAGCTATAGAAAATGCCAACTCCGAGTGGGAAAAGGTATGTTCCTGATAAGTGAAATACGCTATTAATAAACATCAAAGATGATTGTAGAAGTCGCATATGGTCATTTTTCCTTTCTTCATTTTACAGTTTAATAGACGTAAAACTTGAGTTTTTACCAGTGGCTTAACAACTTTTTGTAGTGAATCCAAAGGATTTCATTTCTTTTTGCCAAAAAAACTTTGCTTCTTCATGGTGCCACAAATATGAGGCAGAGCTTTTAGGCTCTAGACCTCTTTTTCCTAAAAAATATATGCTGTTCTTTGTAAGGGCCTGAGCTTTGAGAAACTGAATAACTCTCATTCCTATTTTTGTTTTTTGGGCATGACCACTTCAAGAAATATGCATCATATTAAACTAGGGTTTCTTAAGAGCTTCTAAAGAGTTTGGAAGCCTATTTCTTGCCCTCAAGGAATTTATCTCACAAAGGCAAAAAATGCCAACCAAGTACAAAAAATATTGTTGTAGAACAAGCAAATAGAAGTATGGCTCACTCAAACAAAACTCTGAAGCCCAGTTTTGTTGGTCTACTATATATATCTGTACATGTAGAATGAGTTAATGGTATTCTTTTAGTTGTCTGAATAGTCTCTGACACCAGCTTTTAGTTTTGGTGGAAGATTAAAGAAATGAGATATGCGTGAAAAATCCAGAATGATATGTAGGCATTGTGATCAGCCAATTTCAACATTTGGAATTAGAGGTAGAAAAGAAAATGCCAGTATTATAAGGATGAGAAGAGACATAAGAGTTAAGTTTCATTAAGATATCATGATTAACGATTTTCAAGGCCAGGATTGAACATTTGGTATTAATACTTATTGGAAATTTACGAGCTGGTAAAAAAAATCTGAGTTCCAGTCCCACACTTGAGGATAACTAGTCTGTTACCTGTGTAGTCATGTATTATAATTGCTTATCTGAAAAAGAAAGTACAAATCTCTCGCCTAATTCCTTGGGTTTTGTAGGATATGAATGACACAGCTTGGCCTTTCTCCCTCCTGTGTTTGAGGTAGTACAGAATTTTAGATCCAAAAGTTACCTGAAAGATCAGTCTACCCCATCCCAGTTCACCCCAGTTGATACCATTATTCCGATTTCAAAAGATGTGAAAGCAATCAGTTAAGAGTTGTTTTCTTTTTCTTTCTTTTTTTTTTTTAAAGATTTTTATTTATTTATTAGAGAGAGAGAGTACAAGTAGGCAGAGAGGCAGGCAGAGGGAGAGGGAGAAGCAGGCTTCCCGCTGAGCAGGGAGCCCGATGCGGGGCTCGATCCCAGGACCCTGGGATCAGGACCTGAGCCGAAGGCAGCCGCTTAACCGACTGAGCCACCCAGGCGCCCCAGTTAAGAGTTGTTTTCAATGTAAAAACAACTGGGCAGGATCACTTCCCATGAATGATGCTTATAATACTTAATTGAAAATTTTTGGAAAAAATAATTAAGAATTATTTATAGTGAGTTTTAAGCGTGAGCAGTGATGGGAAAATCATGTTATATGCTTTCACGTTTACTTTCCTGAAAAGGCAATCTCTACTACAAAAATCAGGAAAATGTAACACCTTTCTTCTATTAATATATACTCAATCCTGGGGTCTCTGTGTAGGGTTTCTGATTGTGCTAGCAGTGTTGAGATCATCTGGATGACTTAATGTAGCTCACATGTCTGTGGAGACAGAATCAAATAATTTGGCTAAGAACTTAGACTTTTGTGGCTTTTGTTGGGTGGGATTAGATTCTATTCCTGAGAAAAGGGTGGCTTTGAAATGCCTACTCTGGCATTTGTCATAGAAGAATACTTGATCTTCTGCTGTTTGAACAATCCCAGCTCAGGACCTTGAGGTAAAGCAATGATTGAACCAGTGATTATAAGTTTGCAATATAGGTGCCATAAATATGAAGAACTATGAATTATAATTGATTAAATTTGTCCTTTTTAGAACTGTTTATAAAAATTAAAACAGGAAAAAAATGATCAGTATACATAAAACAAGTCCTCATTAAAATAACTTAGATCAAAAATTTTAAAAAATGGACAGGATACAATCAATTGAAAATGTAGTTTCCATGAAAATGAATGCCTTATTGGAATACATTAATAGAACAGGTCATGATGGAAAAAAGAAAACAAAAATATCAATGGGAGCAGAATTTTCAAACAAATTTAAGGATGCATGTTCTGTCTTCTTACCACCAAAGTCAAGTTAAAACTAAGACAAGAAGGTTGTTGCTCCTGCTTTTCTTGTCATCTTGGCTTTTCTCCAGTTTTAAGTAGAAACTGGAAACCTTGGCTACCTTAGAGTTCAACTTTTATTACTCCCTTTGGCCTCAGCCTCATATCCCCTTGATTGCCTGGAGTTTCCATTTTCTTTATAACTGCTGACTTCTGCTTCTGATGCACATTGTAAGTAGGTTTTCCAATAGCCAGTTAAGAGTTTCTTATAATCAAAATCAAGGCTTCTAGAATCAAGCTGATATGTGGGTTTTAAGTAATTAAACAAGGCAACTTTTTCAAGATCACCTGTTCTGTTCCTTTGGGATTTGGTAGTTGTCTAGAATCTGAAAACACAGCCGCCTGGGTGGCTCAGTCAGTTGAGTGTCTGCCTTCAGCTTGGGTCGAGATCCCAGGGTCCTGGGATCGAGTCCCGCATCGGGCTCCCTGCTCCACGGGGAGCCTGCTTCTCCCTCTCCTCCCTGCTCGTGCTCTCTCTCTCACTATCTCTGTCTCTCTCTGAAATGAATAATTTAAAAAAATTTAAAAAAAAGAATCTGAAAACACTACCTTAAAAGGATGCCTCACCATTAATGAATTTAGTAGCTGTATTGCCGCAACAGGGACTAGAATACCGAAAGTGTTCAGTAAATGTTAATGAAGAAATAGTCTTGTGCAAGATGTTTAGGTTAGCTTCAGTTTCTCTCTCTAACTTTGGAATTCAACTGAACTTCCTTATAAAATGACAGTATATATGAAAGTATTTATAAATGTAACATACTGTATAAATGTAATTTTAAATTTGTGGAAGACAAAAGTTTGGTAGTTACAGTTTCTGAGTTTGACCTCTGCTGCAGTAAAAATGTTCTGGATTTTCAAGAACAATTGTGATTTCACATAGTATGTCCTGTGATTTGACCACATAAGCCATTAAAATATCTTAAATTCATATATATGTGTGCAAACTGTATCTCTTATCTGTCTCATAGTTGGCCCACCAGACCTCTGTCAGATAATGTTCTAATTCGAAAATCACGGTCATTGTAGACTAGTTCAGAGTAATGACAGTATTCATGTAACACCCTAAGAAAAATACTGGTGATGGTTTAAGCAAGATTTTTTTCAGGCAGTGTTTTCTTTTTATGTCTTTAATACGAGCATTTTAAGTGGAGAATTGCGTAAAGGTTTTTACATGGCATTAACTATGCGGATACTCTCTTTCAGAGAAATACGGCCAAGATCTCTAAGGATCCAGCCACAGAGGTCACTGGCAGAGGAGACCCTGGAGTCCTGACAGTCCATCCTGCACCTACTTTTGGACGCTGTGCTCAGGCCTTGGCCTTGCAAAAGACAGAAGCAGAAGCTGGTAATGGGCTTTTATTCCTACTGATCTTTGTTACATCCGTACTCACAGTTGCAGAGGGTTGCTCTGAGGATAAAAGGAAGTCAAAGATGTGTGCAGCTTTCATGAGTGAACGAGTGGGTAATATTACTCCTACCTAATCTGTGTCTTCTCCCTAGATTTCATTTTGCATTTAGGAGATGGGAATACTTTAGACCCTCCTAATTCTATCCTTTCACGGTCTTCCCTCCATTCATAAGTAGGTCTTATTATAAGGAGAATAATGAGAATTTTAATAGAACAGTCATGTTTTTATTCCCTGGCTTTATTGAGAAATCGCGGGTTTCACATAAAAGAATTGCCAAATAACTGGGACCTTTTTGTTCATGTTATTGAAGCTTATTTCAACCATTTTTTAATGGAAATCTTTCTGATGAGATGTTCTCAGATTTGTGAGTTTCTTGAGGGCAGGAGCAGTGTTTTATCTCTTCCTCTCCAATACATGGCAGAGTGTGAATGGCACATAGTTTGTGTTCCTTGAATATTTGGTAAATTAATAGCTTAATGTTCCCATAATAACTTACAGTTGTTATTATGAAAAAGAATTATTGTATTGTACTGAAGCCCCTTGACGTATTCAGAGCTCACTGAAGAATATTGACTGGGCTTCTATTGCCTAGTCATTGAGAATTCTGAACCAAGAACTGACATATCCTTTATTAGCTCCAATCCTTTTTAAGATACTGATCTCTCACAGCCTGCTCCTTCCCTCCACATACAAACACATACCCAGTCTTTCTGTTTCTTCTCTGCTGTGTCTGTTGCAACCTGGGAAAGAACTTTGAATTGCCAGAACAACTCAAATGTACTAGGTTAATAATCTTAGTTTCCACAATTTCTAATTTAGTAAGTAATATTACCAGAATTTTAGAGAATCTCTGCCTTTCCTAAGAAGTCAGTTGACTATTTTCCTGATGATCCAAAGGCCCTTTTTCCTCACTTCTAGATTCTAGGTGGTTGAGCAGCTCTTATTGTTCATTAGGTGTATAGGAATACTACCTTAATTTGTATTTTGTTTCTTATTTTTCACTGTCATTGTATATCGGTTGTTTTTATTTAGAATAACCAGAGATTTTTTTTTTTTAATTTATGAAATGGGTAGCAACAAGTTTTAGATATTATTTGGCTTTGGGAAGTCCTATCAATATGAAAGGAATTTGTTTTTACTTAAGACAAATCAGACTACAAAAGGATTTTTCTTCAGTCTTTTTTCCCTAAAAACAAACACATTAACCAATTCATTAGGAAGGATTAAATAATCCAAAATATATATTAAGTGCTATAGTCCTTTAGAATATTACCACCAGAGAATACCATTGTTAACTATTTGATTATAGTCTCCTAATATCTTACCATTTTTTAAAGTAAGTTAAATGATTATGAGATTCTTGATACATGCAAAGACAATATGTGATGCACATGTAAGTTATGAAGCCTACCACCCAGGAGCCCACTCTTTGACTTAAGACCTAGAGTGTCAGTACTGTTGAAGACCCCTGTGTGTTTGACCACAGTCCCATCCCTATAACTTCCTTACAATCCAAGGTAACAAATATTCTGATTTTTAAAAATTATTCTCTTGCTTTTCTTTATGTTTTGACCAAATACAGGTATCCTGAAAAAGCTGTTGTTTTGTCTCCTAACATTATAAAAATGTAGTGTAATATTCATCGTAGTCTTTGTAACTTACTTTTTTCCACTGATATTTGTCTGTGTTAATGCATGTAGCTCTAATTGCTGTGTAGTGTTCCATTCTATGAATATACTATAATTTATTCTCTTGTCAGTGGACATTTGCCTGGTTTCTAGTTTTACAACAGTGTCTTAAATGAAAAATATAAATACCATGTATGATACCAGTGTGATGCTTCATTAATTCTTTGATGCCCATGGACATAAAATGGTGCCATTCAGAGGAAACTAAAGTCAGGAAAGAGCTAAGAATAATTCTGCTGAACCAATGATTTTTCATCAAATTTTTGGGTACTGGCTTTTGAGCCTGTGCCAATTTGTGTCCCCACTTTATCAATTATATTAATAGTAATCACCTATTTTTTGTATCATTTTTGATATTATTTAAATTTTACGAATTCCGTATTACTAATAGCATTAGCTGTTATTTATTGTATGCTGCTCTCTGCCAGGTACTGTGCCACACATATTTTTTTGTACCTCCTGATAGTTTTAAATATTTTTTTCATTTGGAGACAATTTCAAACTTACAGAAAAGTTACAAAAGTAAAAATAGTTGCAAGTAACACTCATCTGTCCTTTACCTAGATACATTTGTTGATAACATTGTATACAGTTTTATGCTCTTCTGTGTGTATGTGTATGTGAACATGTCATTTTCTTTCCTGAACCATTTGAGGATGTTATATACATTGTGCCCTTTTACCCCTAAATACTTCAGTGTGTATTTTCAAAACACAGGAATTTTTTCTTTTATAACCTTGGTATAGTAAATTAAACATTTGATGAAAATACTGTATCAACCTGTTTGTATTCTAATTTTGTCAATTGACCCAATAATGTCTTTCATTATTTTTCCCCCCCACAGTACAGGAATCTGTCCAGGCTCAGGTATTACCTTTAGATGTCATGTGTCTTTAGTCTCCTTTAGTCTAGAATATCTCCATAGCCTCTTTTTGACTTTTATGACATTGACATTTTCGAAAGGCTTACTCTCGCCTCTCCCCACCACTCCACCCTACCTCCAGCTTTCGGTAGAACTTCCCTCATTTTGAGTTTGTCTGGTGTTTCTTCATAATGAGATTCAGGCTGCATTTCCTTGGCTGGAACGCTGCATAGGTGATGTCTTTATCACATGTGGAGGTGCACAGTGTCCATTTGTCTTTTATTGGTGAAGTTCATTTGAGCACCTGGTCACGGCGTTGTCCATTTTCTTCAGTGGTTTCCTCCCGCCTCACAACTAATAAGCAGTCTGTGGGGAGACACTTCTAAGACCATGAAAATGTCCTTCTCATTAAACATTTCCCTTATATTTAGCAATCATTGATGATGTTTGTCTGATTCAGTCTTTACCATGGTGGTTGCAAAATTATAATTTTTTTGCTCTAGACTTCCCTCTACTTTTACCAGTTGACACTTGGCATGTTGTTATAATCATGAATCCTCCTGTTAGTTTGTGTACTCATTTGTTTATTGTTTTGTTTATTTATCAATCTGTCCGTCAATCCATCTACCTATTTACCTATCAACTTAACCTACTTACCCATCTATCCATCCATTCCATTATGGGTAGGATTATTGGTATGGCTCATGAATTCCTCTTTTTTTTTTTTTTTTTAAAGATTTTATTTATTTATTTGAGAGAGAATGAGAGAGAGCACATGAGAGGGGGGAGGGTCAGAGGGAGAAGCAGGCTCCCTGCCGAGCAGGGAGCCCGATGTGGGACTCGATCCAGGGACTCCAGGATCATGACCTGAGCCGAAGGCAGTCGCTTAACCAACTGAGCCACCCAGGCGCCCGAATTCCTCTTTTTTTTTTTTTTCAATATTTTATAATTCATTAGTAAACTTAGTGTTCAAATTGCCCCATATTCAGCTACTGGAGCCCTTTCAAACTGGCTCCTTTGTCCTTGTGATGTTCCTGTCTTTTTCAGGAATTTCTTTCTGGCATTCATCTTGTAAACACCCTGTCCCAGTACTGGAATTAGCCATTTCTTGAAGATCCTTTGTTCCTTTTAGTGGGGAATGGTATTCAATACTAAGAGCTGAACATAATGTTTCATAGCAATTTTTTAAATGGATGGTATTATTTAATTTTACATAGTAGAAAACTAAGTCTCAGGTTATATAATATACTCTGAGCGACACTGCCAATAAATAGTATAAAGAAGATTTAAACTCTGATCTCTCTCTCTCTTAAGCATCACATTCTTTTCAGTTGCATTGTTGACTTTCTTTAGTCATGTCACCTGGTTTCCTCCGTTCCTTCATTCCTGCATTCCTTCCTTCCTTTTTTAGTTTGTAGTCTAAATTGATATAAAGGTTTGCTATCATTTAATTTTTGCAGATAAGAAAAAGATCCTTGAAATTAAAGATTCATCCTGTGGACACTGCTTCCAAGAACTTGAAAAGGCAAAGCAGGAATGTCAAGATCTGGAAAGAAAACTGGAGAAATGCTGTAGGCATCTTCAGCATTTAGAAAGAAAGCACAAAGCTGTAGTGGAAAAAATTGGAGGTTAGCATTTAAAGTAGCACTACCGGTATAAATCTCCGCTTTGATCCTTGAAATGTTCAAATGTGACATTTTAGTTAATGTAGGCACCGATTCTCTTCGAGGATTAATGTAAACTAATTTGGACCTTATTTTTACTGACCAAATTATTATTCCTGAACTACAAAGAGGAAAATTGGAGCTCTGATTAAACGGTCACATTCCTTTCTTCCTTTTTGGATTGAATAGATAGTGAGTGCCCAGTATGTGTCAGGCAGTGTTCTAGGCACTAGGCACACAGCAGTGAAGACATTAGACGGAATTCCGGTTCTGCAGTAGATGTGCAAGACTCTGTTTCCTTTTTTCCAAGAAGCTTATCATCAAGTGAAGAGACCTAAAAACAGATTAATAAATAGTTGCAGCACTGAGTGCTCCTGGCAGTATGCTCGTGTACACTTGGCAGAAAGGATGTGAGTGAACTCTTCCTCCTATCTGAGTTAAGGAGGGCTTGACTAAGCCTTGAAAGATGAAGGTATTTGCCAAAGAGGACAGCATTCTAGGCAGAGGGGAAAGCTGTGCACGAAGACATATGGGCCTGGTATGGCATCCTTCCAGTCCATTCTTCACCGTGCTGTCAGGGAGATTATCTGGAAGGGATAGCTTCTGCTATCTTCTCTTGCCCTTCTGCACCAGGGAGGCTACTGGGCTTCTGAGGCCGCTCCCTCTTACCTTTTACTAGTCACTTATTTCCTGTGCTCTCTATTGTGTGCATTTGAAATACTCAGATTGCTGAGCTGGTCAGGAATTGTACTGCTGGACCTTGCATACAGTTTTGTCACTCTGCCCTACACCTTATCCTTTCATTCTCATTTGGCCTAACTCTTCCTCACCTTTAGGGTTCAACTGAGAAAGATGCCTTATCTGCAGATCCCTCCTTGACTTTCCCGTCTGGGTTATTCAGGCCACTTCTGTGTGGCCCCATAGCACTCTTGGTTCCTACTCTTTTACCATTCTCTATTTAATTTTTTGGTTACTTGCCTGATACCCTTTCCAACTGATACATTCCCTGAGAATGAGGAATATGTTTTATCTTGTTCATCATTGTAGTCATGATGCCCTTTTTTGACTGAATGAAGGGTTGACTGCAAGGGTCCCAAATAATTGTGTGATCCAGAAAAAAAACAGACAGATAGGTTCACTTTTTTTCTACATTTTAACTCGATTGCTTGCCTGGACAGCAGTCACCTCCTGGCTCTTTCTGCTTCCAATCTTGTCCCTCCAAGGCTTTCCCCATCAGGCAGCTCCAGTGACCTTTTAAAAAAGTAAATTGGATCATGACACTCTCTTGTTTAAAGTCCTGTGGCTTAGCTGGCGCTCAGTAGGAAATGCAGACACTTTATCTAACATCATCTAAGAAGCCTTTCATGATGCAGCATCTGCCAGCCCCTTAGCCTTGTCTTGCCCCAGCCCTTTTATTCTCTCATAGGGCCAGAGCATGGATTTCATCGTCTCTTTTCTCTTGTCTGTTTTCATCTCCATTTACCAAAACATCTTCTTCTCATCCTGATCACATTGCCTGGTTAACTCCTACTCCTCCCTCTCCCAGTGCATTGCTTCCGTAGGGAGGCTTTCCTAACCACCCCAGACTTGGTTAGCTTCTTCTGTTAGACATTACCCGCAGCTCTAATGATTTTTCTAACGTTTATCATATCATCCTTGTAATTAATTTTTGTCTGTATTGTCCTTTGGAGTGTAGCCTTGATGATGACAAGGATCAAGTCCTGACCGAGCACTTAGTGCACAGTACCTGGCCACAAAGCACGCTCAGTAAATACTGTTAACTAAGAGGAACCACCTGCTTCACTCCCACCTATACTGCTTACCAAGTCTGTTAGAGATAGATAATCATTATTCTAAGGCAAGACAGGATTTTAAGAATTTTGAGGTAAAAATTTGAACAACTGTAATGCCCATGGTGATGGCTTCGCTCTTCGGTAGAAGCCAGAAGAGTAAATGAGCTATTTGTAGCTCTTGAATAATTTGATGGAAATCAAGAATATTTGTTTTACATATAAAATGACAACGGCAGCTAGATAAGATTATTATTATTATTTTATTTTTTTTTTAAAGATTTTATTTATTCATTTGAGACAAAGAGACACAGAGAGAGAGAGAGAGACAGAGAGAGAACATGAGCAGGGAGAAAGGGAGAGGGAGAAGCAAGCTCCCCACTGAGCCAGGAGCCTGATGTGGGGCTTGATCCCAGGACCCTGGGATCATGACCTGGGCCGAAGGCAGACGCTTAACCATCTGAGCCACCCAGGCGCCCCAAGATTATTATTTATAAATAATATTTAACACCATACATTGTGATCATAGTTATTCTGCATGGTGCTTTTTGAGGCTATCTTCTGTAATTCAAAGACTTAGAAAGAATCCAAGAAGTTGGTACTTAGCTCAAAACAACAGGCTGATAAAAGGGATCGGGGTCAGAATTAAGTCATTTGATAGTTTGATTTCAGTGTTTGTCTTAACGTACATCTCTTAGTTGATAATGTTTTTGCTATTATGGTTGCTTTTTTGTTAAATTCCGTTTTCTACTGTGCTGGTAGCATTTGTTGAAAAGTGGTGGAGTAAGAGTGAGTGATTTAAAAATATACAAGTTATGTCTAGGAGGAATAGAGTGGCTCATTACTCAACTTACAGGGTGTGTTGAGAGGGTGGCGTGGTAGGAAAAACGGTGTGTCCTGTTCATAGTTATTAAACACTGGTATTGCCAGACTTTGTATCAGGCGCTGTGCACTTATGATTTTACTTCTATTATCTTAATGGTAAGTAATACTATCTCCATTTAACATATGAAAAAACTCAGGTTCAGAAAGCGTAAGTAATTTGCCTAAGCTCATTTAACTGGTAAAGAAGCAGAGCTAGGACTTAAACCCATGTCTCTCTCACTCTGAAATTCATGCTTTGTCCTCCATTCCATATGGATGCCATTAGTCTCCTCATCCTCTTCTCAGAAGTTCAAAGAATTGAAAATCTTACATTAATTGTGAGAGTGGTACCTACTTAATCTTAATTTTCTTTTTATTTTGTATAGCAGTGCTTGTTCAATGATCGTATATATGAGCATAGACTGTACCAGGATCCAGGAGGAACATGAAAATAGAAGACCCAGTATGTTTCAACAGAGCTTCAGTCTAGCTGGGAAAAAATAGATGCATGTGAAACAGTTGGAAGCCTATTCCAGGGCAGTGTGTAACCCAAAGCAAGATGTGGATGTAATACAGTTTTTAAGTGCTGAGAAACCAGAACAGGGAGTGGTCAGATGAGGACTCATCAGGAAACGAATGACACAGGGAGCAACTGCCATTTGCACAATCTCCTCTATAAACATTTGCACTGGGAATTTTGGGGAGAGGAAGACTGAGGGGGAAAAAACAGATTAATTGACCAATATACCATTAATTTTTTTTTTAGAAGAGAATACTAAAGTTGTTGAAGAATTAATAGAAGAAAACAATGACGTGAAGAGTAAATTGGAAGAACTGAGAACACTTTGTAAAACACCACCAAGGTAGACTTTTACTATTTTATTTTTATTTTTAAATTTATTTTTATTTATTTTTTTTGAGAGAGAGAACAAGTGTGAGCGGGGCGTTGGGGGGTGGGCAGAGGGGGAGGGAGAGAGAGAATCTCAAGCAGGCTCCACACCCAGCACAGAGCCCCCTCCACTCAGGGCTTGATGTCACAACCCCAAGATCATGACCTGAGCCGAAAATCAAGAGTTTGGTTGCTTAACCAACGGAGCCACTCAGGTGCCCCAACTTTTACTATTTTAAAGAAATTGTTTATTTCTAAGTATTTTTTTTTATTTTGTAATATCAATTATAGCAATAATATTCATACCAAGAGTATAAAACTTGTTATATAGCAAGAAGTATAAAAAAAGAAAATCTTCCAAAACCCTATTCCTAGTAGATACCCTCTGTTAACCTCTTGTTTTATATCATTTAAGCCCCTTTATACTCACATGTGCATGTTTTAAAAACTGGGGTTATCATGTAAGCTATTTTATAAGCTTTTATTAATATAATGTTATAAAATAAACATTTCCATATGTCATTAGATATTCTATAATGTGCTTTTCAGTAGCTGCATATATTTTCATCATGTGGATTTATCATGATTTATTTAAGTAACCATAACATTTGTTTCTATTTTTCTTCTTTTTTAAAAAACTATATAGTAAAGATCCTGATATATGATTTTTTTTTTTTTTTTTAGCACATCTCAGTTGGATGTTATTGGAATATATAGATAGCTAGATATTTTTACTTAACAATCTCTGTTTCCAATATTTGGTTCATTTTTAGGTCATTGTCAGAAGGGGCCATTGAAAATGCTTGCCTGCTATGCAATGGGAGGGCCTTGGAAGAACTTCGTGGACAGTACATTAAAGCTGTAAAAAAAATTAAGCGTAAGTCTCTGAGGAGAGTTCCAGGATTTTAAGGTGGTTTGAGCCTTTTTTATTACTAGCACTAGTAATTTGGGGGAATTTTTCAAACTACTTGTTCTGAGATCTTATCTGCTTTTTAGAAGAAATTAGTGGCCCCTTTTCTAAATTATGCAGCAATGAATTTTTTTTGCCCAATATCTTTTGGAAGTGACATGAGGGTAGAGTTATTTTATATTGTTAATTATCCTGTTTCTTTTTTGGGCACTAATGTTAAACTAAAAATTACATAATCTTAAAACTTAAATAACTAAAAAAAAGTCATGTGAGTTTTAAATTAGCAAGTATTACTTTCTTTTTTTTAAATTTTATTTATTTTTAAAGATTTTATTTGTTAGAGAGAGAGAGAGTGAGCACAAGCAAGGGGAGTGGCAGGCGGAGGGAGAAGCAGGCTCCCCACTGAGAAAGGAGTCTGATGTGGGACTTGATCCCAGGACCCTGGGATCCTGCCCTGAGCTGAAGGCAGCTGCTTAACTGACTGAGCCACCCAGGCATCCCTCTACCATAAGCTTTTAAAGACCATAGAAAATAGATCTAGCTAGGCATTATTCTGTTCTTTCTCATTATTTCGATAATGGATTAAGTCATACATGTAAATTTGTTTATCAAGTCCTTTGCAGTAAGAGGCATACCTTGCAGAGCATTTCTCTGGTTTATGTTTTCTCAGTAGACTATCTCCTGTTTTTTAATTATAATATTGCTTAGATTGTATGTATGTCCCAGAACAGTAACTAGTGTTGATACAGGAGAAATGTATGTTTACCTCTTAAAATTGCTTTTATTTTTAACAAAATGAGTGGGAAAAGGTCTTAAGTTCCAGATGTATTTGTTAGATCATCATAATCCTGTGTAGTGTTCTGAAAAGCCCACTCAGTATCAATAAAGACAATTTACTTTTCAGTTGTTGCTGGTGCCAACAGGGTCCATATTACTACAAAACAAACAAAGCAACTTTTTGTTAACAATCACATCAGTTGGGAAGTGAAACTTTAAGCATTTTTTTTCATACTCATATGCTAACTTGTATGTGTGTGTTTTGTTTAACATTTTAGACATTGGCTGGAGGTTTTGTGTTGACACGTATTCCAATTTAATTTATACCACTTCAAATAATGAGAAATAGTCTTTCAGTTAGTATTTTTTGCACAGAGCATCTAATTTTCAGGAAGAGCTTACTGATATTAAGGGAGATTCCTTTATGAATTGAATCTTTAATATAACAGAGTAGTGATATTCTAGAGGTAGGATGTAGCCCTAGATTTAGTAAAAAAAAAATGTTGACCTTAAGTAATGGTAGTCTCAATCCAATCATGTTGAATCAAAGATAAAAAGAAAACTTGAAAACAGTGAACTATTTTTGATTGATTGATTGATTTAAAGATTTTATTTATTTTTTTGTCAGAGAGAGAGAGAGAGTGCACAGGCACGGGGTAGTGGCAGGCAGAGGGAGAAGCAGGCTTCCCGCGGAGCCGGGAGCCCGATGCGGGGCTCGATCCCAGGACCCTGGGATCATGACCTGAGCTGAAGGCAGCCGCCTAACCGACTGAGCCACCCAGGCGTCCCTGTGCACTAGTTTTAAATGTATATTTCAGAAGGCAACATAGGTCTTATCCTTCTCCCTGGCATTTTGTACATACCTCTCATGGATTATAGTATTATATTTACTTGGGTACGCATAAGTGCTGCTGAAAGAATGGAATAAATAATGAAACATGGATTTTCAGAGCATGAGTAAATGGGAATATGAGTCTCTCTAGTTCATATTGCCTCCTTCTATCTTTCTGTGTCTGGTTCTTTTTTCCTTTCATCCTCACCCTTTAGGTATATTTTTTTCTCCTCTCTTACTCAGACAATACATAATCAAAATGTGTAAGTTTCTGTATCTCGTATTTATTTTCTTGCCTCAGTGTTTTAGAATATGACAGTGTTTTCCTAGGGATTATGCTGTTTCCTTAACATATGTGGCTATCATTCTAAAAGGACTTTTAGATTATTTCTCCTTTGAGTCTCCTAAAATAGTGATCTGAAGCATTCCATTTTAATGATTGTGGAAAAGTGCAATGTTTAAACTATACCTCTAGTCACTTCATCTCCCAGAAAATTGATCTGAAGTCTGCCTCCCCTGTTTTTGAAAAACTGGTAGTAAACATGCATTTTGTGGGAATTCCTGTCTCCCTACCAACTCCCTCCCTCACCTCCCCACTAGGTGATATGCTTCGTTATATTCAGGAGAGTAAGGAAAGAGCTGCGGAAATGGTAAAAGCAGAGGTATTGCGAGAACGTCAAGAAACCGCCCGAAAGATGCGCAAATATTACTTGACTTGCCTCCAACAGATTTTGCAGGATAATGGAAAACAGGAAGGGTAAGTTCAATCTAAACAAACAGTGTGTCCTGAGACTACCAGGACAGCATGTTGTCATTTTCTAAACATTTTCCTTAACCACAAAATTAACTATTTCTACATGATTGGCCATTAGGGGTTAAGAGAGGCTTATGTCTGTACTACCCTAAATATTGGCAGAACTAATAGGAAAACAGAAATCCTGGGTCTAAGGAAACTCATTTTTTCCTTTAAACTATTATTAATTTAATATTCTGGAATTCCCCACAGGGCTGAGAAAAAGATTATGAATGCTGCTAGCAAACTTGCTACAATGGCAAAATTGCTGGAAACGCCGATTTCTAATAAATCCCAGAGCAAAACTACACAGTCAGGTATGTCAAAATGAGTCACTAAAAGGGTTTTTTTCTCCCTTCTCTCTTAAATATTTAATATTTTTAGTATGAAAAAGAACAAGGAATGTAAGGAGTGAGAGTTAATTTATAAAGTTGTGTCTGTGTTTTACTTAAACTGGAAACTTAGAAAAAAGAGCATGGAGTTTTCAGTTTGAATAGGCAGACTGAGCATACCCATCAGCTTCCTATAGTTGCTTTCATTCCTAGAAATGACAGGATAGATTTTAAACAAGTTAGTAGAAGGGAGGGAATAATAAAGATCAGAGCAGAAATAAATGAAATAGAGATTAAAAAAAAAATAGTAGGAAAGGTCAACAAAAGCAAGAGTTGGCTTTTTAAAAAGATAAGCAAAACTGATAAGCCTTTACCCAGACTCCTCAAGAAAAAAAGAGATAGGACTCAAATAAAATTAGAAATGAAAGAAAAGTAACAATTGACACCACAAAAATACAGAGGATTATAAGAGACTGCTATGAAAAACTATGTGCTAACAACGAATTGGACAACCTAGAAGAAAGGGATACATTTCTCAAAATATACAATCTTCTGAGACTGAGTCAGGAAAAAAATAGAAAATCTGAACAGACCAATTACTAGAAATGAAATTGAATTAGTAATTACAAAGCTTCCAACAAACACAAGTCCAGAGCCAGACGTATTCACAGATGAATGCTACCAAACACTTGAAGGAGACTTAATGCCTGTTCTCCTCAAGCTATTCCAAAAAATACAAGAGGAAGGAAAACTTCTAAATTCATTTCTATGAGGTCAGTACTACCCTGACACCAACCTAGAAAAAGATACTATAAAAAAAAGAAAACTACAGGCCAAATCTCTGATGAATATAGATGCAAAAATCCTTGACAAAATATTAGCAAACTAAATTCAACAGTACATGAAAAGGATCATTCATGATGATCAAGTGGGATTTGTTCTGGGCATGCAAGGATGGTTCATTATCCACAAATCAATCTACATGATACACCACATTAACAAAATTAAGACAACAAACCATATGATCATCACAGTAGATGGAGAAAAAGCTTTTGATAAAATTCAACATCAGTTCATGATGTTTAGAGGGATTATACCTCAACATATAGTCCATATATGATAAACCCACAGCTGACATCATACTCAATGGGGAAAAACTGAAAGCTTTTCCTCTAAGATCAGGAACAAGAAAAAGATGTCTACTCTCACCACTTTTATTCAACATAGTACTAGAAGTCCTAGAAACAGCAGGCAGACAAAAAAAAATCCAGATTGGTAGGGAAGGAGCAAAACTCATTTTTTGCAGATGACATGATACTATACATAAAAGACCCTAAAGGCAACACCTAAAAATGACTATAATTAATAAATGAATTCAGTAATGTTGCAGGATATAAAATTAATATACAGAAATCTGTTGTGTTTATATACACTAATAACAAAATATCAGAGAAATAAAATAATTCCATTTATAGTTGCATCAAATAGAATGAAATACCTAGGAATAAATTTAATGACGGAGGTGAAAGACCTATCCTCTGAAAACTTTAAGACACTGATGAAAGAAACTGAAAATGATGTAAACAAATGGGAAGATATAGCATGCTCATGGATTGGAAGAATTAATATTGTTAAAATGCCCATATTACCCAAAGCAGTCTACAGATTCAGTGCAATCCCAATCAAAGTGTTGATAGTATTTTTCACAAAAATAGAATAAATAACCCTAATATTTGTATGGAACCACTAAGACCCTGAATAGCAGAAGCAATCTTGAGAAAGAAGAACAAAACTGGAGGTATCACAATTCCAGATTTCAAGCTATACGACAAAGTTCTAGTAATCAAACTGTGGTACTGGCACAAAAATAGATACATAGATCGATGGAACAGGATAGAGAGTCCAGAAATAAACTCATGATTATATGATCAATTAATCTACAACAAAGGAGGCAAGAATATACAATGGGGAAAAGACAGTCTCTTTAATGATGGGAAAACCACACAGCTACATGCAAAAGAATGAAACTGAATCACTTTCTTAAACCATACACAAAAATAAAATGTATTAAAGACCTAAATATTTGTAAGACCTCAAACCATAAAAAAAAAAAAAAGAAAACATAGGCAGTAATATCTTGTACATTGGCCTGAGCAGCTTTTTTCTAAGTATGTCTTCTCAGCCAAGGAAAGCAAAAGCAAAAATAAACTATTGGGACTACAGCAAAATAAAAGTTTCTGCACAGCAAAGGAAGCAATCAACAAACCAAAAGGCAACCTCCTGAGTGGTAGAGCATATTTGCAAATGATACATTTGATAAGGGGTTAATATATATATATATATATATATATATATATATATATATATATAATAACTTCATATATAGAGAGAGAACTTCAACTCAGCACCCACAGAACAAATAATCCAAAAATTAAAAAATGGGCAGTAAACATGAACAGACATGTCTACAAAGAAGTCATAGATGGCCAAGAGACATGTGAAAAGATGCAACGTAAGTCATCATCAGGGAAATGCCAATCAAAGGTCCACTGAGATATCACCTCACACCTGTCAGAATGGCTAAAATAAAAAACACAAGAAACAAATACTGTGAAGATGTGGAGAAAAAGGGACCCTCACTGTTGGTGGGAATGCAAACTGGTGCAGCGACTGTGGAAGGCAGTATAAAGGTTCCTCAAAAAGTTAAAAATATAACTACCTTACAATCTAATAATTGCACTACTGGGTATTTACTCCAAAATACAAAAACACTAATTCGAAAAAATATATGCACCCCTATGTTTATTGCAACATTATTTACAATAGCCAAGACATGGAAGCAACTTGACTGTCCATCACTAGATGAATGGACTAAGAAGATTTCGTACACAGACACCCACACACATACACAGAAATATTGCTCAGCCATAAAAAAAAGAATGAAATCTTCCCATTTGTGACAACATGGATGGATCTAGAGAGTATTGTGCTAAGTGAAAAAAGTCAGACAAATACCATATGATTTCACTTATATGTGGAATCTAAAAAACAACACATAAAACAGAAACAGTCTCATAAATACAGAGAACAAATTGGTGGTTGCCAGAGGGGAGGAGGTGGGGCTGGGTGAAACTGATGAAGAAGATTAAAAGGTACAAACTTCCAGTTATAAAAGAGGCAAGTCACAGGGATGAAAAGTACAGCATGAGGAATATAGTCAATAGTATTTTAATAACTTATTTGGTGATAGATGGTAATTACACTATTGCGGTGAGCAGTGTATAGAACTAGAACTGTTGAATCACTGTGTTGTATGCCTGAAACTAATATAACATTGTATGGCAAGTGCACCTCAATTTTTAACAATGTATAAATAATTAAAAAATAAAAAGTTACAATTGATAGACCAGAAGCTGTGAGAAATCCCTGAAAGATTGAAGAGGGAAACAGTTCAAAACTGCCAGAAGATGACAGCTATAAGTAGGAGCAGTATCAAAACTGTTCCACATATGAAGGCAGTATGTTGCAGGAGAAGTAGTAAGCCTAGGGGATACCAGTGAGGTAATTATAATTAGTTGATGTTCTCAAGCAGCAGTAACCAGTTGGGGCCACCCTCTTTATTAATCCTTCTGCTTTCCCTTCCCCTACCCCCACCATTGGGCTGGAGTAAGAGCAACAGGAAAAAAGAGTCTCAGAATAGGGCAAGGCTCTAGATGGCTAATCACGCCAAGGAGGAACTTAGAGCCCACATGCCCAAAGTACCAGCTATTGGGTTTTTCTACCCTTCAGCTTGTTCCTTTCACAACACTCTCAACTTTTTTAAACAAGCTGATGCCATACTCAGAATATCTATGAGATAAGCATTCAACCAAGAATCACCAAATACCTATAGAAAGCCAGCACCATGATAAAAGACACCAAAATCAAAATAAGACAAAGCAAAAAAAAAAAAAAAAATACAACTTATACCTATGGATACAAGTAATAGAACAAATAAAAGGACCTGAGAATGTTAGCAAAGTATAGTATTCTCAAAAGAATGTAAGAATATATTGTAGAGGAAACTAACAAATATGCCTAAGAGGTTTACTATTTTCAAGGAAAGGATATAGTTACTGGTAACTCTAGCCATTGCTAGAAAAATACAAGTTTATGTATGTGTATTAAGATTTATGACTAGCTAATAGAGAAATAGAATATATAACTCTCAAACTAGTAGGGGAAAATTTTTGTAAGAAAAGGTTTTCAATCTAACAGAATCACGAAAGAGGAAAAATACAACTAGAAAGCATGGGTCAATAGAAAATTATTGTAGGGTCAAAACATCAGCAATCACACTAAACATAAATAGGTTAAACTCACTTATTAAAAGACCATAATTTCCATTTTTTTTAAATCCAGGCATATGTTATTTCTATGAGAACATTCAAAAATTCGAAGTGAAGGAATTGAGAATAACATACTAAGCAATGCAGCATTGATATTAGATAAATTATAAAGTTAAATACAATATTAAGCAAATTATACTTGAAAGGGATTAAAGTGAAGTTGCTAATTGTAAAGAAGACTCCTAAGAACCTATAAATGGGTTCTTTCTCTTCATAATAAAATAGCTTTAGCATATATAAAGCAAAAGCTGATGGAAATATGTGAAAAAATCAATAAATTTCCAGTCACACAGGGGGATTTTGAATATATCTATGGGGAAATGGGGCTTTTGAACTTCTAGAAAGCTTGAAGCAGAGATTGTTCAGGAATCCACAAGTCTGATATTGGTAGACGTTCTTTTAAAAAGCTCAAAGATTATTTGTGTAAATTTAGGAATGGTGATGTGAACCTTGGGTGTAAAAGATTTGGGGCAACTGTGCAAGTGTCCCTAATAAAAGCAAACCCTTTTCATGATCTAGGGACCAAGGTACACTACTCTGAGGTATGATTTCTCTGATTTAATGCTATGTGGCGGCTTTGCTTCTGATCAGATTCCTTGTCTTAGGTAGATTAAATCAGAAACTCCGTTTTAGCTTTTACAGTGTGTGTGTGTGTGTGTGTGTGTGTGTGTGTGTGTGTGCGCGCGCGCGCGCTTATGTAGACATTGGGCACTGGGGTTCTTTAGCAAATTTTCTTCATCAGACAGAATTGGAAACGTTGCAGTTGGCTCTTGAAATGCAATATCTGTTGCAGAAAATAATAGATCAGATGTATAACAATAATGTCAGATTTCAATAACAACATTGCTTAACCTTATTGAATGGATATATGTAAAATAATATTTTTAAATGTCCAGCCTTGATGTATTTTCTTTGAGAATGATTAAAATATATGCGTTCTTTGGAAATACATGAAAACATAATTTTTTTCCCTCCTCTTTCAATGTTAATTTTCTCCTAATTTTGTGTTCCTTTGTATATAGTAGTACTACCTCTGACTTCAGAGATGCTGACTGGAGTTGAAAAATCAAAAAGAAATGATGTGACTCAGAATACATCACGTCACACTGAAAGCAAATCAAACAGTATACAAACTATCCCCAGAAGTATGTGTGACCAAGTTCCTAAGAGAAGGGCTGCTTGTAACTTACGAAGACGGTTAGAGGACGCAGAGCATGGGGACACAAAGCACATGGGTTCCAAAGGGTCACACTCAGGCTTCCAGCTTGGGGATAACAATTTTAAACACCCAGACATGTCGCCAAAAAATGTTTCTCCTGAGTTTGTGCCTTGTGAAGGTGAAAAAGACTTTGGTTTGCACAAGAAGAAAGACCTCAGTGATACTGGCTCTGAATCACTTCAGCATTCAGCCGCATACCCCTTTCTTGGATCCTTTGGAAATAAACCCTCACCTAGATATACCCCTAGTCTTTCTGAATCTGGATCCACACATACAACCTTTCGAGGTCCTAATGAAAGACTTGGTTTAAAAGTGTATAAGTGTAATCCATTAATGGAAAGTGAAAATGCTGCATCTGAGAAAAGTCAAAGTTTGGGTGTTCGGGAAACTCTAGTAAAGGATGGAGGGGACCTGGATGACCCCATAGGCTGGCATTCCAACAGTGCCACTTTACCCTGCAACAGTCACGAAGTGTCATTTTTATACGGTAGACCACAAGAAACTCTGGATATACCAGCTGAAGCTGTTAATTTCAAACAGTTTTCAGCAGCCAGTTGTCTTTCAGATACAGAGAAAAATAAAATGATTTGTCAACCAAAGAAATGTCAGAGTGGTCACACTTCAGACCTGTCGGAAGAAACCTTTTGTTCCCAGCCAGAGATCGGTATGACTCTTAGACACCCACCTCATCATAAGGCTGATATATTAAAGCCAGATTTCAAAAAACTGAGCAGTACAGTACCATCATATGTGTGTCGGCAGCCTTCGAGAAAATTAATTGCTCCTCTATCTAGCCAACAAGATAGTGGCTTTGATAGCCCATTTGTCAATCTAGACTAATTGTTGTACAGTGTTTAAGAAAAATCATTAATATATTGACAAGAAAGCTGGAAGGGAAGACTTCATACTGAAAAAATTGTGGACTCTATTTTGAGATGTTTTAGTAACATCTATCATATGAGTAAAGTGTTCTCATAAAATTATTTGAGATATTAATGTTGCCTTAATCTTCCAAAGGCCTGAAGGTGTATGTGTAATCTGCTTCTGTGTGGTGCTTTATATTTGGTTGCTAAACCATCTATTTTTATACTTCTAAATTAGCATTCTGTGCAGTGTTAAATTATTTAAATAAACTTGCATATTGCCTATTGAATTGTTATGAATTCTTTTGTAATTCATAATATAGAAATGTTATACTGATATGTTTGAAATTCATCCAGAATAAGATATAAATCTTGATGATTTGTATGTATGATCAGCCAAATTCAGTATTTGAAATTAGTCACGTTTATGAGGTTGTAGATTTACTTGATGTACTTTTCCTGGAAATATCTACTCAAAATTTTGATCCTTGCTCTCAATTAGTGGAAAAGAAGTGTTTCAAGAATTGCCACAAAATACATAGTTGTGTCCTTGTTTCATTATTTAAAATATTAATCTGAATTTTTTTTTAGTTGACATTTGCATTATTTCAAATCTCATGTGATAGCTAGAGACTTTGTCTTTTATGGTTTCACAGAGGCTTTCTTTCATCTGAAATACTACTTTTTAAAAATTGAAATAATGAAACATCGTATAGCAAAAAATTTTAAACCGTTCATGAATAGTGCAGAATTGGCTAACTTAATAATGCTATGGGTAGAAACTTATAATTCTAAACCATGTAGAAGTGAATGTCCACCTAAATAATGTTTCTAGATGAATTTTTTTTTTTCAGATTCCTGGAGATGGATATGAAAGTTTTAGGTGAGTGCAAGTGCTTTTAGAAAACCTTTATTATAGCTTTCCTTCATATCTCTTACCCTCAACTGTGTTATGGACTGTGTTTGTGGGTTGATTGAGTGTATTTTTTTACCAGGCTAAGTGGGGTGGTGGTTGGATGGGTGGCAAGGTGCATCATCCTCCTGCTGATATCCATCTCTAAAAGCGAGAACCTAGAAGTGAGCCTTTCAGGACTTGGAAAGCACTGTCACCTTAACTGATGACCTGATGTAGCTAAGCCTAGAATTTAGTCCTGGATTTCAGCGTTTGAGTTGACATGAGCTGAAAAAAGGAACATACCATCTCTTCAAAGTCTCACTTGTATCCCTGGAGACATACTGTTCCTTTTCCAATAGTTAGGGTGTCATTTCTTAGTCTAGGAAAAACCCCTTAACCATCCATGTTTCATATGGATCTGGTTGGTGATTGATAGTTTCAAGCTCTGGATATAACTGAAAATCTAGCTCATTGATCACCTACTTTTTTGTCTTTGTTTTAAATCCTTGTCAGGTATCTCGACCCTCAACATCAAGGTTGAAATTGGAAATCATCTTGGTTTCTCCTTCTTTTTTTGGTGTCCTTAATCTTTTTTGATGCCCATAATTTCAGTAGGATTAGGTTACTTTATTTTGTCCACTCCACACACAACCACTAAGGAAGGTTTATCTTGAAGGGACTGCACAGCCAAAGTACCACTGGCGATTTACATCTGTCTGAAGGGCGATGTCAGAACAGAGAGGAGGTTGGGGCCTTAGAGATGTCATGGTCGCGTAAATCCTGCATCATGGTGCTTTTTCTTTTTTATATGTTGCTGGGTTTTATTTGCTAATATTGTGTTAAGGATTTTCATGTGAGTGCTCACAAAGGGATATTGGTCTCTACTTTTCTTATGATATCCTTATCTTGCTTTGGTAAAAGGGTAATAATACTGGTCTCAGAATGAGTTGGAAAGTTCCCTTGCCTCTGTTTTCTGAAAGAATTTGTGTAAGATTGGTTCTTTCACAGCCCTTTTATTTGGCTGGTTATTTATATCCCTTCTTTTATCCCTGATTTTGGTATTCCACGTTATCTCTTGTTTTTTCTTAGCCTAGCTAAAGGCTTACCAATGTTGTTGATTATTTTTCCCAAAGAACTTTTGGTTTCTTTGTTTTTCTTTATTGTTTTTCTGTTTCCTATTTCATTGATTTCTTTCTCTTCTGATCTTTATTTCCTTCCTTCTGCTTGCTTTAGGTTTAATTTGCTTTTCTTTGTCTACTCTTAAAGTGGAAGCTTAGATTACTGATGTGAAACCTTTCCTTTCTAGTATAGGTATTTAAACTTCTGAATTTCCCTCAGCACTGAATAAGCTATACCTCATAAATTTTGATATGTTGTATTTTTGTTTTCATTTAATCAAAATATTGTCTAATTTCTCATTTCTTTTTTGAAACCATACGTTATTTAGGAATATGTCACTTCATTTCCAAGTATTGGGTATTTTCTGAATTTCTTTATTTTTAATTTATTTGTTGGAGAATATACTTTGAATGACTCAAGTCCTTTCAAATTTCCTGAGACTTGTTTTATGTCTAGCATATGGTCTATGCTGGAGAATGTTTCACATGCATCTGAAAAGAATGCATATTCTTCTCTCATTTGATAGAGCATTAAAAAATGTCAGGTCAGTTGGTGACAGTTGTTACTCAAGTCTGCTATATTCTTGCTGATTTTTTGCCTATTTGTTCTGTTAGCTATTAAGGGGTAGAACATTGTAATTTCTAATTATAATGGTTAAATTGTCTATTTTTCCTTTCAATTCTGTCAGTTTTTACTTCATATATTTTGGGCTCTGTTTTTAGGTATATACACCTTTATACTTTTATGTCTTTCTTATGTATTGACCTTTTATTATTATCAAATGTCTTGCTATGTCTCTAGTGATATTTCTTGTCTTAAAGTCCAGTTTGATATTAATACAGTCATTTCAGCTCTCTTATTATAACTGTTTATGTGGCATATATCTTTCTGTCCTTTTTCTTTTAACTTATCTGTGTATTTTAATTTGAAGTGGGTCTCTGGTAGTCAGCGTTTTGTTGGATCTTGATTTTTGTTTTTTGTTTGTTTGTTTGTTTTCCTATACATTACAGCTTTGCCCTTGGATTGGAGTTTTTATTCCATAAAATTTAATAAAACTTTGGTTGGATTTACATCTGCCATTTTGCTATTTGCTTTCTCTATATCTTTTTTTTTTTTTTAAGATTTTATTTATTTATTTGAGAGAGAGTGAGCAATGGGGGGCTCAATCCAAGGACCTGCTAAGCACAGAGCCTGATGTGGGGCTCAATCCCAGGACCCTGGGACTATGACCTGAGCTGAAGGCAGATGCTTAACTGACTGAGCCACCCAGGCACCCCTGCTCTCTCTATATCATATGTCTTTGGGTTATTCCTTTATTCATTATTTTGTATTAAACATGTTTATCAGGGTACTGTTTTAATTACTCTTAAGTTTTTACTATTTTTAAGTCATTTTCTAAGTGATTCTAGGTATTACATTAGGCATCTTAACTTATTGCAGACTACTTCAGATTAATATTAACTAACTTCTGGTACAATATAGCAACTTTGTTCCAGCATACCTTTATTTCCTTCCCCTTCCTTTGTGCTATTAATTGTCATATATATTACATTTGTGTTTTATTTTATATATATCTACACACACATATACATACACACAATACTGTTAAAATTATTACTTTATACAATGTCTTCTGAATTTAAGAGAAGAAAAGAGGATATATAAGGGAATGTATATACATTTAAAAATGTTTACTGTTGCTCCTGCTTTTCATTTTTTCCCATGGATTCAAGTTACTGAGTCTATTTTTATTTCTTTCATCTAAAGGATTTTTTTTTTTTTTTTTTTTTTTTTTAGCGTTCCATGTAAGGTAAGTATGCCAGCAACAAATTCTCTCAGTCTTTATTTTGGAATATACTTCAAATTAATTTTTGAGGGATAGAGTTTGATGGATTTAGAATTTTTGGTTGTCATCCCTCCACCCGCATGACTTTGAATATATCTTTCCACTTCCTTAGGGCCACCACTGTTTTTAATGAAAATGTATTTTCCTGTTTGTGATGAGTTGTTTTTCTCCTACTGCTTTTAAGATTTTCTCTTTGGCTTTCAACAATTTGAGCATAGTGTGTCTAGGTATGCATTTGTTTGTGTTTATCCTGTTTGGGATCTGTTGAGATTCAGGGATATGTAGATTAATATTATCAAATTTGGTTTTTGTGACCATTATTCTTTCCATTATTTTTTCTGCCCCTTTCTGGGGCTCATATGTATATTGATATATTTGCTGTTGTGCAATAGGTCTTTGAACTCTGTACATATTTCTTTAATCTTTATCATCTTATGTTTTAAATTGGATAATTTTTATTCATCTGCAAGTTTGTTGATTCTTCTGCCATCTAAATTCTGTTATTGAGCCTGTCTAGGAATTTTCAGTTACTGTTTATGACTCTAGAATTTTAATGGATTCTTTTTAATAATTGCTGTTTTTTGAGATTCCCTGTTGATTCATTGTCCTATTTCCTTTTAATTCTTTAATCATTGTTTCCTTTAAATTTTTAAATGAATCTATAATGGCTGCTTTATAGTCCTCTTTTTTTATTGTAGTATGAACACTAACTTGAAATCTGTTCTCTAACAGTTTTTTAACTGCACGATACAGTAATTGTTAGCTATGGCACAGTGTTGTACAGCAGATCTCTAGAACTTCATCATCTTGCATAACTAAAATTTTATACCCCTTGAACAGCAACTCCACATTTCTTCCTCCTGTACCATTCTACTCTGTTTCGATGAGTTTGGCTGTTTTAGATATATCATATATGTAGTATCCTGCAGTATCCTTTCTTCTGTGCATTGTAGTCTTTGTTTATTAAATTCAACATCTGAGCACAAACATGGTTTCTCTTGATAGTTTCTTTCTTCAGTATGGGCCACACTTCACTATTTCTTTATATGCTTCATAAATTTGTTGAAAACTGGAGATACTATGTAACATAGCAACTCCGAACTTGACATCTGTTCTCATGAGGGTTGTTGCTGCTTCTGTGGTTATTGCTGTTAATTTGTTTGCTTTGTAATTTGCCTGGACATTAATCTGAAAAATCTCTCTCCTGCAGTGTGTTTGCTGATTTCTCTGCTCAGTTATTTTAGTTTATGTTTTTATTTTTTAAGACTGGCTTTTATTTATTTATTTTTTTAATTTTTTTAAAGATTTTATTTATTTATTTGACAGAGACAGAGACAGCGAGAGCAGGAACACAAGCAGGGGGAGTGGGAGAGGGAGAAGCAGGCTTCCTGCTGAGCCGGGAGCCCGATGTGGGACTCGATCCCAGGACCCTGGGATCATGACCTGAGCCGAAGGCAGTCGCTTAACCAACTGAGCCACCCAGGCGCCCTAAGACTGGCTTTTAGAGGATGCCCCTGCGTATGTATAGTTTCATGGTCATCCAATGATTAGTCAGAGATTGTACTCACAAACCTTGAGTTAGCTTTTCCACCCTCTGCTGATATATCCGTGGGTGTGTGGAGATAAGCATACCAAGTTCAGACAGTTTTTTTGTCTTCCTCCACTTTTACTTCCCCCTGAGCCTTTCCAGGTCTTCTGTGCACATGTGTACATCCTCTTTGTCAGCCAAAGGATATGTGGGGAGCTCAGGCCCTTTAAGTCCTCCCTGTATAGAGGAAGGAGCAGCCTCCTCAGGCACAGATGCATAGAGAGCATATTTAGCCCCTCATTTGCAGTCTTGCCAATTTTTTCATTAGTCTGCTGGATTCTTGTCTCAAATGAGACCACAATCTCAGGCAAGCCTCAGGCAAGTAGAACTATTCACCTTCCTTGTTTTTGTCCCTCTAACATCCCAACTGCTGGGTGTGGGCTTCTTGCCTTCCACTCCAGATTAAGTCAGTCCACTCTGGGAGAGAAGCTATTAATTTTCACTGCTATCCCTGCCCTGTTAACACTACCTAAACTCATCAAGCTGGAGAGGAGAATGGGAGTTGCCCCAGGTAACAATGCCTCAGAGTCCCCTTTCCAAGTTGTTATTTCCCTTTGGTTTATTTCCAGAGCTCTGAAATGGTTTTTGACAGTTTTTTTTTTTTCCCCCTAGTGTTACAGTTGTTTTCTGGGGAGGAGAGGAACTGCTGACCTCTTACACTACCAGAAGTTCATTATTTTTATCTATTCTCCTAAATTCTTTTCTATGTACTAATTTTCTCTTTATCTTGCAAATTTTTTCTTGAAAAACTTTATAATCCATAAAAAATAAACACCTGTATACTCTTTATTTAGATTTACCAATTGTTAAATTTCTACAGCTGCTCTATATTTATTTGGAAATACACACACATACATGCATGTATGTAATATACAAGTTTTTTCTCTTAACTATGAAAGCTAGTTGCAGATACCATGGCATTTCATCCTTAAATACTCCAACATGCATCTCTTAAGAACAAAGACATTTTCCTACATAAATACAATTGTCGTATTTAGGAAATTGTATACTGATAAACATATACATAGTCTATATTCAAATTGCTCTAATTATCACAATAATGTGTTATAACTTTTTTTTTTTAGATTTTTGCTGTCCACCTTCAAACTGAGGACCACTGCTTTTCTTCCATTATGACAAATACTCAACCATTAATTTTCATTCACTAAATATTTATGACATGTAACAATTGCTTTTTACTGTTCTAGGGGGATACAGCACTTATCAAAACAGATGAGTTTCTATCCTCATAGCTCTCACATTCTAGTCAGGGGAGACAATAAATACACATAATTTATGTAGTATGTTAGAAGCTGGTTAAGTGCTATGAAGAAAAATAAGGTCAAGTAAGGGGAAGAAAGTGATAGGAGAGAGGTGGTCACAAATTTAAATGGGATAGTGGGGGTAGATCACACCGAGATGCTAACATTTGGGTAAAGATTTGAAGGAATTGAATTTAGCTTTACCATTTCTTACATTCTCGACTTCAGGAACTCTTATTAAACATAACCTCATCCTCTGTGTCTTTTAATTATTCTTTTGTATATTTTTAGCTGTGCTACTTCATGGAATTCCTCAGTATGAGCTTCCAGTTTGCTAATTCTGTCTTCTTTGATTCCATTTATGGAGTTTTTTTTAATTAATTGATTTAATTTTGGGATTTCTAGTTGATGTGTTTATACCTGTGTTTTTTGATATAATTTTTGCTTGTTTTGTTTAGTAATTTTTAAAAAAAAATTCTATTTATATATTTAGAGACTTAAAAATACTTAAAGTTACTTCTAGAGTAATTATTAATGTCACTTGGGAGTGAGGTCTTTACCCAAATTGTTATTTCTATCGCATTTCATAGAATCAGTTCCCCCGGTGTATGGAATTTTAGTTTGCAGTGCAACAGTGAATTCCTTCTGAATTCTCTCCGTCCACCCTGTCTAGATTTTTGTGGTTGCCTCTGCCTGGACCCTTGGGTCCCCAGTTCCAGAGCAGGTCTTATATAGGTGGTTTCTGATCCATTAGGGATACCTTAAATCTAGTCCCTGAGCCAGCAGGCAACTTGGCCCAGGTCCTGGCTGCAAGGTTCTGTCTGGATCCTCTGGGCTCTGTAGGTTCATAGTTTTTATATAAGCTGTGGCCTCGGGCAGTGATTGTTGTTCTCAATCACCCCGGGGTCAGGAAGCTCTACCTGGGTTACTAGTTTAAATAGGTAGTTTTTTCCTTTATCCCCTTTGGGTAGGTTAATCCTTGATATTCTGAAGAACTCCTGGCCACCTGTACTGCTTTTGGATCCAAAACAGGTAGTACCTTACTTTTCAAGTCCTCAGAAATATCTTGGTTTTTAATGTCTTATCTTTTGGGTTTTTTTTTTTTCCGTCACTGCTATATGTTGGCAGATGTTGGATACTCCCCGAGAATTAAAATGCCATCAGTGACTGAAAATCTGCTTTGCCGTTAACTCTTTGGCCTTCAGCTATTTTCTTAGTGTCTCTGGGCCTCAGTGTGTGCTGTTATTAAGATTTAGGCATGGGGGCGCCTGGGTGGCTCAGTCGTTAAGCGTAAAGCCTTCGGCTCAGGTCATGATCCCAGGGTCCTGGGGTCGAGCCCCGCATCGGGCTCCCTGCTCAGCGGAGAGCCTGCTTCTCCCTCTCCCACTCCCCCTGCTTGTGTTCCTGCTCTCGCTGTGTCTCTCTCTGTCAAATAAATAAATAAAATCTTTAAAAAAAAAAAAATTTAGGCATGTCTCACAACTAGTTAATGATTCAGGTAAACTAGATCTAAGAGTGTAAAAAGGGGAGTAGTGGGAAATACAGCTGGAAAGGTACATCGAGGCTACATCATGGGTGGCTTTGAATGCAAAGCAAAGAATGAGAAGTTTGGTTCATAGAAAATGGGGAGTTATTGGAGGTCAGGTAGCATGATGTGGAGAGATTAGTGAGACCGTGTTGCAGGCGGCCTTGGAGGAGCAGAGGAAATAGGGGAGCCAGGAGGATGATGTCCTGGCACAGTTTAGACAGGAACCAGGCCAGAGCCCAGGAGCAAGTGGTCAGAATGAAGAGGTGACAAGATTGAGAATAGTACAACAGTAGGTTTAACGGGACATGCTGCCTGATTGAATATAAGATCAAGGGAAAGAGAAGCACCAAAAGGGATTTTAGAACCTGCGTGATTGTGAAGATGATTGTTCCATCTATAGGTATTAAGAAATCAGGAAGAAGTTAGGCCATGGTGATTTTAAGTGTCTGCCTTACACTGAATACTGCAAGGCCCAAGCCTTTGGTGGGCACATGTTAGTGATTACGGCTACTTCACACACATTAACTTCATGCTGAGCATTGTGGCAAGCACTTCATTAGCTCATTTAATCCTCATGGTAGTCTTTTGAAGTAGGCTCCATACGGGCACTTTTTGGATGAATGAAATTGAGGCTTAGAGGGGTTAAATAATTTGCTCAAGGTTAACACAGCTAACATGTGGAAGAGCCAGAAGTCACACCCAGGTCTGTCTGTTTTTTTTTGTTTGTTTCTTTGTTTAATAAACTTCATTTAAAATAGTTTTAGATTTACAAAAAGTTGCAAGTATAGTACAGAGAGTCTCCATATATCTCTCACCCAGATTCCCCTATTGTTAACCTCTTCCATTTGCCACAACTAAGGCACTGATTTCATCTAGGGTTTTTGTTTTGCTTTTTGACCTTTTTTTTTTCACTCGAGCGCCCACGGTCCTAATCCCTATACTGTCTTTATTTGAGTTGGCTTATAGGTGAGCTGGAATTTACTTTAAAGGAGAGTTCTTTCCTTTTCCCTCTCCTTCCACTTCTCCGCTCTGCTCCCAAGGAAAATGAGTTCAGCAGGCTTCTCCACATGTGAAATCAGTTTAACTTGCTTTCTTGGTAGGATGTAGGAAAAAAAAATAGGTATTACTCTTTAGTGAAGGTTTATGGACTAGGACATTATGTGGAGGCTATTTTGAAACTAGGAATTTACCAACACAATCGAAGAACCTATAATATAATAGGACCATCTTTTGTAATTTTAAAATTCAACCAGTAACGGTTCATCTAAAAAGAAAAATTAAAAGACATTTAGAAATTTCTTAGCAGTAAATAGGCCATGCTAAAACTTCTTGATATTATTATAACAACATTTTTCCTTAAGGACCAGACAGCAAACTAATTAGAAATCAAACTGATAAATGTCATTAAAGAGAAACTTTATTTTAAAAAATAATATAAATGGAATGGATTCTTAAAGTTCAGCAATAATATGGAAACTTTGAGATCAAATTAAATTTTGTATTAAAAATGTTGTCTGATGAGTAAATTGAATAAAACCAACAAAAATGTGGTTTTTAAAATTATTTTGTTTTGGTTCAGGCATAGTCCTTTTCTGAAAGATTTTGTTTCCTCACAAATTTGATTTCACAATTTTTTTGAAAGATTTTATTTATTTGAGAGAGAGAATGAGAGAGAGTGAGCACATGAGAGGGGGAGGGTCAGAGGGAGAAGCAGACTCCCTGCCGAGCAGGGAGCCCGATGCGGAACTCGATCCGGGGACTCCAGGATCATGACCTGAGCCGAAGGCAGTCGCTTAACCAACTGAGCCACCCAGGCGTCTTTGATTTCACAATTTTATTAGTCATGTTGTGTACATAATGTACTAGACAAAATTCTGCTTCCTGTATTCCCCAACCATATGAATCCCAGAAACAGTTCATTTTTATAAGAACATTGGGTGAACCCAGCTCATGCAGTATATGGCCCTATAGGAGTTAATGGTTTCATTGGCTACCAGTTAGTTTTTCTGGAGATTTTTTAACAATGTGGTGCAGTTTCACAATCTACCCTGCAGAGTCTCCAAGACTTTGATTGTGCATTAAATAGTTAATTTGATTCTTGGATGTTCAAGTATTCACATAATTATGGTTTCTGATCTTCCCATGAATTCAGATTTCTGTTGTAATTGGTTAAGAGTTTTTCAAGATTCTTACCTGTTAGATTTCTTAAGGTTTGGGCTATGTATAAACACAAGTAATAGCATATGGTTTTTGGGTTATCTATAATGGGCCGATTACCATATTAAGCTCCATACATACACTTTGGTCCCATCCTTCCAAAGTAGGTTTTCTTATCCTCATTTTACAGAAGAAAAAGAGGTGAAGGGACTTATGCAAGGATTCTCGTGCAGCTGATAAAGTATCCAGAGTGGCCATGGGGTTACCGCAAGGTAACTATGAATGCAGATGTTCACTAAGCATTGTCCATAAACCCAAACCATATATCTCTAACATTGATGCTGCTTCTTTCCCCCAAAATATATATAGATGCTACTGTATCATTGATAAGAGGGCTTCATACTAAAAACAGGAGTTGCTGCACTGTCCCAAAGAAATGCCTTCTTAAAATCAGATTTGGTCTGTGCTGCATAGCTCAAATCCAGTTGGTACAAACCATATTTTTCTCAGGTCAAAATACTGAGGTAGTGAGGGGCGCCTGGGTGGCTCAGTCATTAAGCATCTGCCTTCGGCTCAGGTCATGATCCCAGAGTCCTTGGATCAAGCCCTGCATCGGGCTCCCTGCTCTGCGGGGAGGCTGCTTCTCCCTCTTCCACTCCCCCTGCTTGTGTTCCCTCTCTCGCCATGTCTCTCTCTGTCAAAAAATAAATACAAAATCTTAAAAAAAAAAAGAATACCGAGGTAGTGATTAGGATCAGACTTTGGAATCAAAGATGGTTTGAATCTATTACATAACTTGCCAGTGAGCCCAGATTCCACCTCTGAAAAATGAGGATATGTGGCTGTTGCTTGTGTACACAACGTTATCACCGATTTCTTCCTTTTTGTCAGAGCAAGGAGAGGGTGTCTGTTCCTTCCTCTCAGGACTCTGTTCCAACTCAAGAGCTAACCCATATTTAGCATGAGCTAAGCACAGTGGCTCCAACTGCTATTGCTAGTGATTGGTTTAGGGTGGGCATATGACTCAGTTCTGGACAATGGGATATGAGGGAAGGGCTGGAGGGCTTTTGGAAAGTGTTCCTTCCTAAATAACATCTGCTCACTGGATAGAACATGTACAATGACGAATGTGTAACTTCTAGATCAGAAGTGAGAGCTACTTTCTAGATGTCTTACCTAATAAAAGCAAATTATCCCCTTCAAGTCACCTCCTCCTGAATAAATATTATATGAGGTTTATTGTCAAAGGTCTTTTCCTTGGAGCAAATCAAATTGTTTACATCTGTTCGCACACTCAGAAGGAAAAATGGATACTAGAAGAAATGCTGAACATGCCCCGAATCAGAATATGTAAGGTTAATCAAAGAGGCCTCCTTAGAAGAAATGAAAAGTTTTGTTGTTCTTAAAAGAGGTCTTCAAAGATTTTAGAGCCAAATGCATATGGATATGGGCAGTGTTGTGGGGTTGTGGCACGCAATGGTCAAGTCTTGAGACATTGTATAAACTTAGTAAGTTTAAGTAGCGCGGGGACAGGACCCGTGGGCTGAAACAGTTGCACTGTGGCTGTGTGAAGCTGGGGGTTACATGCTCAGGGCTCCAGGGAGAGCGGTCGTGCAGGGAGTATTAGATCAGAAACGTCTTCTTCGAATTTCTACCCTTAAAACTTGCCCAGGCTTTCTTTGGTGCTTATCATTCAGCTGGGTATTCACTAGCGATGAGATGTATAGGCAGTCATGAGATCCTTTAAGAACGTAGCAGCCAGCACCTATTTGATCTTTAATTGAAACTATGCAGGCTATAGGTCAGCTTCTGGGCTAAAGGTGAACATTTTTCTGCCTGTCCCCCATAAGGCACCATAAGATTAAAACAAAACAAAACTAAAAAAATGAAGACATTTTGTAAGTCCCTCAGAATAATTAATATGTTGCTGTAGCTGATAAAATCTATGGCCAGATAAAACTTGCAAGTTAAAAATTTGGAATCCTCTGACTTCCCACCTCTGCCTAAGATCACAAGCAACCAGCTGCTCTCATCCCCCTTCCCATCAGCCTTTCTAGAGTGGTCGGATCGTAGTCTCCCAGAAAAGGTGCAAAGATAGGTGGCGGAGGAGCCAAAACTCAATGCCAGACTTAGCTTTCAAAATGTTCCCTGTGATAGAGGCTCGATTCAGAATACTCAGCTGGCCAGAGAAATGCTTTTGGATATGGCAGAGTGATTGACATTTTTCAGTGCTCGTTTTCCAGCAAGGACAAATATTTGATTATATAATGAAGACGCTATGTCTCCTGGCACCCAAAGAACTGACCTACAATGACAAGTGTGCAACTGATTAAGCAAATTCCACTGAGCCTGCAACACGTACTAGTTGTTTTCTCAAGACATGGAGTTGCTTTACCACCAAGAGCCCTTTCCTCGATAGTTCCAGCTGGCAAATCTCACTCTCATTCGGATCTGTTACTTTGTAATCACACAAAGCTTCCCTGTGGGTTTTTTAAAATGCAAAATAATTTGATGTACTCTCATTCCCCTTTGCTGCCATGATCCTGGAGACCGTGGATAATTGTTGAAGCTCCAAACCCATAATGCGAGTTTCTATTGGAGAAAGACCGGAGAGCCCCTCCACAGTGGATCTCATATACTGCCTCCTCTGCGGGGGGGGTGCAGCTTCGTTTTCCTAAGATGCACGTCCTAAACAGAGATGCCTGCTTTCCATTTAAATGGGTATAAAGTGAACTCCCTTTGTTCTGGAGAGCTCACTTAAGTTCATCCAGAAATCTTGGCTCTATATGTTACTGGAGTTTCTCCTTTTCCCATAAGGCATGTGGGATGGATGGTTGTGCCAATGGTGAGCATAATCACTGCGGTCTGTTAGATTAACTGGCACAAATTGTGTGTTTGCTGAGGAGGGATAGAATCATAAGTGGAAATACCTCCATGGAGAGTATCACATCGCTGTCATAATAGGTTAAGCTTTGGCGAGGCTTTGGGAAGAGATAAGGGTAGCAGCGGCTGCCTACTCTATGCATTTTACTTACCACCCAAAGACAGTGTAGCAGATAGAATGATCAATATCTATGATGAAAATTTGTGAGTTTATATTGTCTTTAAATTGTTAATGTATACAAATAGTAAGCTAAACAGTATAAGAAGATGTATTGTGAAAAGCCTCCTTCCCTGCTCTGATGCCCAGATCCTAGTTCTCTAACCTTGAAGCAGAACCGTTACTCTGAATCTGTGCACATAGGTATAGAAGTATATATAGCCCTTATTTTACATAAGTGGTAGCATATTTTACCCTCTATTCTGTGCCTTACTTTTACATCAAAACATTTAAAGCAAGTGGATGAGCAACAAATTGGCATGTTTTTTTTAAATAGTGAAAACTGGATAAAAAATGGTCAGTCACCTCTAAGTATGGGGTGGTCTTTCACAGATAATTTATAACTGAAGTGTGAGGTGACCTTCTAGTGGGGAAAGCTTTCCTTATCCCAAGGAGAAGATGGAGGCAACCTGACAAAGAAGGACAAAGCTAAACACAGGTGTCCCCTGCTACCTTCTCCTCTTTACTGTCTGATTCTGTCCCTTCCTCCAGATCTTCCCCTCTGTGCCATCTTCCCAGACCACCCATCCTGCCTCTCTATCCCTCTTCCTCTTCCTTCTGTAAATCACTCCCAGTTCTTTTCATCCACTCTTTCCACCTCCATCCTTTCCACCCTTTCTGGATTCCCTGACTACTACTCTTCCTTACCTTGGAGTTCTTCCTTCTTTGGTTGG
Organism: Neomonachus schauinslandi; assembly: GCF_002201575.2. Lineage (NCBI taxonomy): Eukaryota > Metazoa > Chordata > Mammalia > Carnivora > Phocidae > Neomonachus > Neomonachus schauinslandi. Next base: position 88,871,572 of record NC_058411.1, on the reverse strand, counting down.
AGTGGAGGAGCTACCTGTGTATTGATAAAGAACAGTAAGGGTCATAACAGGTGGAGTCTGGAGAGGATGACACTGAGCGGGTGACGGTGTGGAGGAAGTAGCCCAGGGGCTGGAATCACGACTGCCTTCCACTGCCTTCCACTACCTTCCCTACCTGCTCAGTTGTAAGAAGTAGTGTTATCAATCAGGGTTCAACCAGAGAGGCAGAATCGGTAGGAGGCGTAGGTAGGTAGGTAGGTAGATATTAAGAGATTTATTACAAGGAATTCGCTTATGCAATTGTGGAAGCTGGATAAGCAAGTCCAAAGTCTATAGAATAGGCAGTCAAGAAGGGAAGAATACTGATGGGGATAGAACCCTGTGGGCACAAAGCTATTGCCCACAGGCAAGGTCTCTGTAAGGCTTTCCAACCCATTAAGTCAGGCCCACCCAGGATAATCTCCCTAATTTACATATTCTCATTAGGGACTTCACTTACATTTGCAAAATTCATAGCAGCACCTAGATTAGTGTTTGATAGAATAACTGGAAGGAGACATGTGAATACAACAAAATGGCCGCCATTTTCTTTTCGTTCTCCAAGTCTTGCAAGAAATTATGTCGTATAGTCCACCTTATCCAGAAACATACTAGAGAGGGAATTCTGGCTAACACAGTTTAACCCAAGCAAGTTGAAACACTACAAAGTCATCAGAGATAGTTAATATACTGGGCAGTTGCTGGGAAAATGCCCCAGTTCTTGCCAGGCCAGATTCATCCTGGAAGAACTCACAGCTAATTATTGCTTCACTGCTGCTTTTGTAGTGTCCTTAAAATGGCACAAGCAGAAGTAGAACGTTCCAATATGCCCTTTACCCTGCCTCAGAGAGCTCCTCAACCCTTCAGCATAGTTTAAGGACGATTTATTGAAGGGGAAGAGACTTCTGCTAAAAATATATATTTTCTTTTTCCATGCCAGAATTGGAATATAAGCCAAAGCAGAGATGTTACAGAAATAACTTCAAGTCTCCTTATACTGGACATCTTTGGTTTGCTCCTTCAGATGCTCCCTTCATTCTTTTCCACCTGTTCTACCTCAGAGCTCTGATAATTTTTGGCAGGTTTGGACTGTATCAACAGTGCTTCCTTCCAAACCCCTTCTGGCTTCCAGTTGTGTTTGGCCAACGGATGGTATTTGCAGGAGATGGGGAAAAGAAGAGTGATGTCCAAGTGTTTAATTCCCTGGATCCAGCCCTTAGTTCACCCCAGGCTGCCTGTGTCCCTTAACTAAAGGAATGCTAACCTCAAGACTGCCTTCTCTACTTCAGTGCTTCTCAAACCATACATGGTGAAGGACCAGGTATGGACAATTAGAATTTAAATTTGAATTTCAGATCAACAATACTTTTTTAGTATAACTATATCCCAAATGTTGCATGAGACTCACACTAAATATTTGTTTGTTGTTCATTAGAAATTCAAATTTAGCAGGGCATCCTGTATTTTTACTGGCAATCCTGGTCATTAATCTTTTCTTTCTGGCTAAGACTCAAGCTAGGGCAATCAGAATCTCTCGCTAGGATTTTATATATACTAGTTGAAAGAAAGAGATCCTGTCTTTCTGGGATGATGTCAGTTTTAAGGACCTCCATTAGCCAAGTGAAAGAAACAGTATGCTATTAGAATGAAATAGAGGGACTCTGGAATCAAAACACAAATAGAACTGATGATGTTGTATACTTAACCTAATTTGAGTTGGATTTCTGTCTCTTATAACCAGAGTCCTGTTTCATATATTGTAACTTAGGAAAGTTTACATAAATAGTTCCAGGTCATACAGAAGTCAATTCATTCATCCAGGATTGGTCCAACTGACTCCACAATTAATACTCTTCCTACTATATCATTCTGCAACTACTAGGAAACTAAAAAATTATGAAACCGTCAAGATACAGAACTCAAAGAACAAGTATGTGACTGGGTTCTCCTAATACCTGGCCCTCTGAGCTGATTTCTTCAGTGGAGCCCCACCAGGGCACCACCTTTCTCTTGCCTCTGTCTCTCCTTCCTTTCCCCTGAAATTGGCTCCCTGAGAATAGGAACCAGAGGCCCATATCTCTTTTTAAAACTTTACTCTGAAAGAGAAGAACATGAACTAATTATATTAAATTGTATTTCTTCCAAGTAAAAGTACTAAAATAATGGGGCAGGGGTCTCTAATAATCTTGTACCCCCACCAAAGGAGTCTTTTCTTCAGCCTTCAGGGTGCAAAGAACTTGGAACACAGACAAGATTCAGAGGTCTCTTTAAATATTGAACTACCCAAGGGATGGGAACACAGGGATTGCTTTGGCCTTAAAGTAAGAATTAGTTGTCAGGATGAAGCATCTCTTCGAATTAAGGAGTAGGGAATCCTTTTGGTCACTGTAACTCAGTTGTAAATGAAAAGAAAACTAGAAATGGAATGGGCATGCTTGTTCTAAGGAACTGCTTTTGTTCCATTAGTGAGTGGCCTTAAAGAGTACAAAGACTCCCTAGCCCCAGGCTTGGGCTTTATCCCACAGAGCAGAGGATTTCCACATGGAAATGGTGATTCCCTCACATCTTTGTATTTTAAAGCGGTTAAGTGGGATTGATTGGAAACATTAGATATTAGGCAACAGTTGCAAATATAATTTATACAGGATACCCAAGTTGAGTTGTGGTAAACTCTCATCTAATGTTTTACTCCCCTCTAGTGGATTTTTTTTTTATAGTACACGATACCCTGAGTATGATATAGGATAGCAGGTTTTAAGGGAAAGAAGAATTTAAAAACATTTAAAGCATGTTCATGTTCTATAGAATTTCTGTGCATATTTGTAGAACATCAAAGATTAAAAAAAAAAAGTTTTGTCAGTTTCCTTATTTTGCAGGTGAAGAAACTAAGACCCAAAAAGGGGAAATGACTCATCCAAGATCACACAGTTTGTTTCTAATAGATCATTTCATTACTAATGGCAATTTTGAATATATAAACCTGTGGTTCTCATGGAAATAGAAAGCCTATACCTGTCCACTCAGATGCTCATCAAATGAGGAAAGACGCTTTAGAGGAAATTGGAAATCAAATTCAGTAAGTGTATTATTGACTATGGATTCTCTGGGAGGGGAGGGACTTGCACTGGGAAAGGAAGGTTAAGTGTTAATAAGAATACCACTGATGAAAATCATGAATAGGTAAGTTCTGGTTTGGTTTCCTCTTAGTTCTGCTAATGGATGCAGTAACTGGTCAGAGGTGTCCTTCGGCTTAGAGACTTTAATGTTTTATAGTCTGAATTCTTGCTGTGTAATTTTCACCTCTGCTTCATTCTCCTAAAATGTTCACTATCATTCTCCAAAGCATTTCTACTTCCCTTTATTCTCCATATAAATTTAAAGTCACGTTTTGGGGCGCCTGGGTGGCTCAGTTGGTTGAGCGACTGCCTTCGGCTCAGGTCATGATCCTGGAGTCCCGGGATCGAGTCCCGCATCGGGCTCCCTGCTCGGCAGGGAGTCTGCTTCTCCCTCTGACCCTCCCCCCTCTCATGTGCTCTCTCTCATTCTCTCTCTCAAATAAATAAATAAAAATCTTAAAAAAAAAAAAATTTTAAAGTCACGTTTTGTATGAAAAGTTTTAATTTGTGATACCATGCTAATATAATAATAAAAAATCTTATTAAAGTAACTCTTGTTCAATATGGACAATATAGGAAAGTATTAAAAAGAAAATAAAAATTTCCCACAGTGGTTGTTCATTTCAGGAGTGTCTGATTAAGCACTTACTAGTCTGATTCTCCCATAGATAACCACTATAAACTCTGAGCAAAATAAAACAAATAAAAAAACAACTACCTAGAGGAAATGAAGCCTGAATAAAATTAAACAGATTATGGAGAGAAGTTGGCATTTGGAAGACAAAATGGCAAAGTGTGAATTTTCTTTGTTTTTCATAGCTTTTAGCCTCAAGGAAGACCGCATTTGGCTATATGTGGCAATGCAAATGACTACAGAAAACCAATAATCTTTCTGACCTGAAGAATCAGAACAGAGTTTAAGGTAACCAAAGCCACTGGAAAGTGAGGGAAGAATCCTGGCAATGAGAAAGCCAGAGACGGGAACCAAAAATTCTGTTAAAATTCTGCTAAAATCTTTGCTGATTCCTAAACTCTGTATATGTGGGTCAGATTCTAAGTAACTTAAGGACAAAATAACTGAATTGAGATTTGGGCTAGTGCCCAAGAGACTAGAGTTTAGAGTTTAAGTTACCTACTAAACCAAAACAAAACAAAACAAAAAACAAAAAGTAATACTCTTCAGAGGAATGTAACAGAATACAGTCTCACCAGATAATGTTCACAACCAGGATACAATCCAAAATTACTCAACATAATAGAAACAAAAAAGTCTGATCTATTCTGGAGAAAAATGGTAATAAACAAAGACAAAACCCATATGATCCAGCTGTTGGAATTGGGCAAGAATTTTAAAGCAGCTATTATAGTTATGCACAATGATGTAAAAGAATATGCTTACAGTGAATGAAAAGATAGGAAATTTCAGGAAGGAAATAAACCATGAAAAGAATCACATTATTGAACTGAAAATTAAATTACCTGAAATATAAAATTTACCAGGTGGGCTTAACAGCAGAGATGAGAGAAGAAAGAACCACTGAACTTGAGGACAGATCAATGGAATTATCTAATCTGAAGTACAGTGAGCAAGAACACTCAAAAATAAAAGAAATAGAATTTCAGGGATTTGTGGTACAATGTCAAAAGGTTTAACACATGTATTATTAGAAGCCCAGAAGAGAGAGGAAGAAGCAAATGGGACCAAATATTTTTAAAAATAATGGCCAAAATCCTGACAATTTGGTATAAATTATAAATTTACAGTTTAGAAAAACTCAACAAATCCCAAGTCAGAGAACAGTGAAACTGCTGAAAACTAAGGATAAAGACAAAATCCTGAGAGCAGCCAGAAAAAAACAATACATATAGGGAAACAATGATTCAATGAGCACTGTAGTCTCAGAAATAATGACAGAAGACTGACATCTTTAAAGAACTGCAAGAAAAAAAACATAACTTCTGAGCCCCAAATTCTATGTCAACAAAAATATTCTTCAAGAAATGAAGGCAAATAATAAAGGCATTTCAGACAAAAGAAAACTAAGGAAATTTAGACTAGATGTATGCATTTTTTCAAAATTCAATGAATGTACATTTTAGATATATACATTTTACTGTATATGAATTTTACCTCAAAAGTACTACAAATAGTATTAAGCTCTAGTTAATAATATGTATGCTGAAACATTTAAAGAGAAGTGTACTGATGTCTGCTATTTGTGGTGAGACACATAAAAAAATAAGAGAGATTAATGTATGACTAGGGGAATGAATAGATAGATATGTGATAAAGTAAGTATAATAAAATGTTATTGGTATAATTTAAGTAATAGGTATATCGTTCACTGAAAAATTCCTTTACCTTTGCTATACATTAGAAAGTGTTTACTAAAAATACTGGAAATATGAGATTAAAATAGTTATAAAGATTTGCACTAATATGCTCTTTTATTGATTTTTTTCAATATAATGATGATATTTATTACTGGTTTAAAGAGGACTTTGCCCATGGCATTCAAACACTATTTCAAACCCAACTCTAAAAATACAGGTTCCAGTAATATACTTGACATAGAAGTGTCTTAGTCAACTTGGGTTGCTATAACAAAATACCGTAGACTGGGTGGCTTAAACAATAGACATTTATTTCTCACAGTTCTGGAGACTGGGAAATCCAAGATTAAGGTCCTGTCAGATTTGGTTCCTGGTTTGCAGACAGCTGCCTTCCCCTGTGTTCTCACGTGATGTGGAGATAATGAACTTTAGTCTCTCTTCTTACAAGGATACTAATCCTGTTATGGGAACCCTAGCCTCATGATCCCATCTAAACCTGATTGCCTCCCAAAGACCCTAACTCCAAATACGATCACACTGGGAGTTAAAGATTGAACATATGAATTTTGGGGGGGACACAAACATTCAGTCCAGAACAAGAAATTACTAAAAAAGGAAGCTCCCAAAATTTCATCATACTTGCCAAGTGTCACTTTTGATATTTTGGTAAATTATCTTTCAATATTTTAAAACATTCATATATTGTTTTATCAATGTGACCTTATTAACATTAAATGTTTTTCTAAAATATGATTTTAATGGCTAAATTGAATGAAGATATCAAAATTAAATAGTTTTCCTATTATTTAACATATAAGTTGTTTTTGAATTTTCACATAAATGTTCACTTTTGAGATCACAGAGTAAGAATCAAGAACCAGAAGGGCATCAGACCTTTCAGTTGCAGTGAATAAAATTAGAAGACAATGGAACAGTGCTTTTAAAATTCTGATGAAAAAAGATTTTCAACTCATACTTCAATACTCAGCCTGTCAGTATGAATAATGCAATATCTTTTAAATTTTACTTTTTTTAAAGGAAACTATGATGGGATGTGCTTCACCAAAACAAGGTGGCAAATGAAGAAAGTGGAAGACACAGGATCCAGAGAATGAGGATCCCAAGCATCACAGTAGAGAAGGAAGGAAATTCCCAGGACAGAAAGGAAATTCCCAGAATGATTATGAAGGGAAGTCCCAGTGGTACAGTAAGCCCAGAGTGCAGCTAATGGAAAAAAATGGAAAAGGATGGATATACCCAAGAGAGGTCGTTCTTCAAGAAAAATTAAACTTGTAGAATACCTGATGAGTTTGGACTTGAGAGAGTATTTTTAGTTTTGTTGAAGAATTGTGGATGAAATACTAAGAGGTATATTAAAAAATGAGAAAATCGGGCACCTGGGTGGCTCAGTCATTAAGCGTCTGCCTTCGGCTCAGGTCATGATCCCAGGGTCCTGGGATCAAGTCCCACATCAGGCTCCCCGCTCTGCGGGAAGCCTGCTTCTCCCTCTCCCACTCCCCCTGCTTGTGTTCCTGCTCTCGCTATGTCTCTCTCTGTCAAATAAATAAAATCTTAAAAAAAAAAAAAAGAGAAAATCTTTAAAAAGGCAGTATTTCCTCTAGAGAAGACCAAAAGTTGCATGTGGAAAGTAATGTTGTCATTGTATACTATACACTCATCCCTAAATAATATTTGTAATTATGTAATGTAAATACTTTATACTGATTTAAACAAAAGAGAATAATAAGCTATATTGAGATTATCAGACCGGAAAAGTATATAAATGTAGGGGGCAGGCAGGTTGTATAGGAGCTAAATCTTTAGTTTCTATAGTTGGAAATAAACAGATGAAGTAAACTTAAAAAATTAAGAAACATTAGTATGAACACATTACTTAGAAATTTGGAGGTAAATACTGGCAGACTACAGCTAAAGTAATTGAAAGTTGCTGCTGGAATTGGGAATAGGAAAAGATGGGGCAGAATTGTGCTGTTTTTCATTATATGTGTTTTTCTGTATAAGTTTTTTTTTAAATTTTTTTTTTAAAGATTTTATTTGAGAGAGAGAGAGAATGAGAGAGAGAGAACACATGAGAGGGGATAGGGTCAGAGGACGAAGCAGACTCCCTGCCGAGCAGGGAGCCCGATGCGGGACTCGATCCAGGGACTCCAGGATCATGACCTGAGCCGAAGGCAGTCGCTTAACCAACTGAGCCACCCAGGCGCCCCAAAGTTTTTAAAACTCTTAATGGGAGATGCATATATATATTCTGCTGGTCCAAGCTGGGGTACTTCAAGGTTGCAAGAAGCTCTGAGTGGGGCTTATGAAGTCTATTACATTATTCTGAAACTCAGACACATAATTGCCTTGCATAGTTATACAATTGCTTTTAGTAAGCCCTATCTCCTAGATCTAAGATCTGGGTTCTTGGTAGAATTTTTTACATCATCACCAGACCCATCCTGTGACACAGACTGTAAGATAATGACTAGTTCGAGGTACAGTTGAATTGCTTCTGTGAAAAAATGGATCCCTTGCAGGCATGCGAGTTGGTGAAAGGCTGTATGGGGCTGGAAATGATAGGGCTTCTCGGGGACCACCACAGTTCCCCATCTTGGTGAAGGTTTTAGGGGTATGTTGTGGAAACTTTTATATTAGGCATAGGGTTGGAGTAGATGACCCTGAAGTCCCTCCATTCTGAGATTCTCTGAAGGAGTTTCATTCTTATGTAGAATGGCTGCTGGTTAGTATTTAGGGCAAGGATTAGACACCAGGAAGAGGTGTTAATTATCTCTCTCTCTCTTTTTTCAATATTTCCCCAGTTTTTGTCAAATGTTCTTGGTGTATTTCATAAGACTATATATTATCCATTTTAGAGGTCCACATTCCATATGTGATCATTTGATTAAGACCAACAAATGTGTGTTTAAATTTTCTATGTTCTTACAATTTCTTGTTCACTCATTCTTCCAGTTTAAGAGGTATGTGAAATCCCTAAGACAGTGAATTCATCAACTTCTCCTGTAGCCATTTCATTTCTTTATATATTTTGAAGCTGTCTTATGTTCAAACACAGTTAGAATTCTTATTCCTTCCTGGTTTATTAAAACTTTAAAAAACTACCTAGTGGCCTTTATTATCTTTAGTAAAATTTAGTAAAATTTTCCCCTTCCATTTAAGATGATAGCTATTCCACATTTTTTCATTTCTATTTGGCTGGTATCTTTCATCCTTCTACTTTCAACCTTTCTATTTATGCTTTTTGGTGTACAGAATTTTAATTCACTTAAAAGTAATTCCACAAGTTATATATTATTATTGTTTCTGCAGTCATTGTTTGATTTACCCATATTCTTATTATTTTTTTCATTAGTACTTCTTTTTGTATTTCAGACCTCCTTTTGAGATTTTCTTTCTTCCTGATTTACTCACTTCAGAATCTCCTTTAGTAAACATATGTTGGGGGGGTGCCTGGGTGGCTTGGTCCGTTAAGCGTCTGCCTTCAGCTCAGGTCCTGATCCCAGGGTCCTGGAATGGAGTCCGGAATTGGGCTTCCTGCTCAGCGGAGAGCCTGCTTCTCCCTCTGCCCTTCCCCCCTACTCATCCACTCTCTCACTCTCTCTCAAATAAATAAAATTAAAAAAAAAAAGATATCTTGGAAGTTAATTCTTTAGTTTGTTTGAAAATGTCTTCCTTTTATTTTTTATTTCAATATTAAAAGAAATTTTCTGAGTTTGTAAATTGATGATTAATTTCATTCAGCATTTTGAGACTTCCATTGTCTTGCTGTTACTGTTCTTAAGAAATCATCCTTTGGTCTAATTGATGTTCTTTTGAAAGTAATCTGTTCTTGTTTTGTTCTAGCTGCTCTTTTTAATGTTCTACAGTCTCACTACAGGGCAAATAGGGATTTGTTTGTATATATTCTGCTTGAGATTCATTGGAGGTTCCTGAATATGACAATTCATGAGTTTAATAGATTCTGAAAAAGCCTTGGCTATAAGCTTTACCAAATATTGTTTCTCCCATTATCACCTTCTGGAACTCTGGTTTAGGTGTAGTTCAAACTTCTCAAACCATGATCTATGGCTCACGATTTCTTTTTCATAGTTTCTATTTCCCTATCTCTTGAGTTGCATTCTAATCAATTCCTTCAGCCCTATTATTCACTTCACAAAATCTCTTTTCAGCTGTGTTAAATCTACTGTTTAATCTGTCACTGAATTTCTAATTTCAGTTTCTAAACATTTTATGTTTTTAAAAAAAATTATTTCTAGGGGCGCCTGGGTGGCTTAGTCGTTAAGTGTCTGCCTTCAGCTCAGGTCATGGTCCCAGGGTCCTGGGATCAAGTTCCGTGTCAGGCTCCCGGCTCAGCCAGAGCCTGCTTCTCCTTCTCCCAGTCCCCCTGCTTGTGTTCCCTCTCTAGCTGTCTCTCGCTCTCTCTGTCAAATAAATCTTTTGAAAAAATGATTTCTAGCTATTTTTAATAAACTTTTATTCCTTGCCAAATTTTTGATAGCCTTCATTTTTCTTTAAGCATATTAAAGTGTTTTTTTTTTTGTATTAGTTTTTTATTGTTCTGACATATCCAGTCTTAAAAGTATAGTTCTGAAGTCTATTGTTCTGCCTCTGCCTCATGGTATTGTTTCCTTATGAGTTTGGTGATTTTTTTTTTTTTTTAATGATTGCCTAAATGCCTTCAAACATTATCCTTAGGGGATTCACCAAAGCCTGGGCTTAATTAAGGTTTGCTATTCTGCAAAGAATTCTGTTTGCTTCTGCCACATGTCTGGGGAGACTTTACAACCTGAGAAGAGTTTAAATAAAAAATAATTTTTTGGGTACCTAATAGAAATTCAACCACAAACCATGATTTTGGTTAGAAATTTCAGGAAATAATTTTTATTTTCTTTTACTGAAGCAAGAATGAAATAGGCGAGTACCTTTATAATTTCCCTCCTTGGGGCTTTTGTATGTTGATTTTCTATTTGCCCACTAAGAGTGTTACCTTCCAGGGGTCTTTATGTGGGAGAGTCTGATCTGACTCACTTTGCATGGGCCCTGTGCTTTTTCTTCTCTGCCTCTTTCCCATAGGCTACCAAGGCTTGACATGTTTTTCATGCAAATTTTGGCTTAAGGGCTGGCTTACCCTTTCATTTCATCCTTTCTTGTGACTTGGGGCCTTGAAGGATTTTTCTCTCTTTCCATGTCAACTCTTCATTTTATGACTTATGGGTTAAAAGTAATAATAATAATCTTTTATTCAGTATTTTAAAGTATATTGTACTAGGAGAAAATTAGGGGCTAAATAGTTGAGCATATTGAAGGAAATAGAAATGACTTGCTTCTTTTCACTCTTGATTTCTGTTTTGACTTTTTCTCTCTCCTCTTTCTTTGTTGCCTTTCTTAGTTTTTTAATTGCTTTTTCATTATTCCATTTTTCTTTTTTGTCATTCTATTTTTCTTTTCACTTGTCCTTGATATTTTTTTTCTCTTTTTTGTCTCTTTATTCTTGTTTCTTTACTTTTTTTGTTATCTTTCTTGCCCTGCCTTTCTGTCATTCATGTAATTTTTTTAACAAACACCAAAAAATTATCCTTGGCCTACGAATAATATTTTAATCTCTTTTTAGAAAATTAGCTTAGCCATCACTAATTAGAACAATGAGGTTTCATGTCATTGGAATGAAATCAAATTTATAATGCCTTTCACATAGTAAGCACTCAATAAACGTTTTTGTTTTTGAATGAAACTTCATTAAATGTTCTAAGGGACCATGACCTGAGCTGAAGGCAGACACTTAACTCTACTATGGTGAGCACATTGTGAGATCAAAATATTGCCAAGTAGACTGTACCTGTGACTCAGTCAAGCCTAACCCAGACTGACAGAGAAATTGATGGAATGTTAATTGATAGCAGCTGGATGACTGGCATGACTACAGCCACAGGAAAGGGCCAAGCATCTCTCAGGGAGTATAAAATTTACATTTACTAAAGACCCCAGAGGCTTTTTAATGAGAATGACCTCTGGTTAAAATTAGAGTGAAGGGGAAATAAAGATAGTAATTTGGAGACTTTGGGTCTTAGCATATTTTCCACTTAATAGCCACTGACTTAGAAAATGAAACTCATGGAATTCTCATAATAGTAATGACTTGGCCTTAATGATTTAAAAAAAAAAAAACCCATTAGGTGGGTTCATGATTTGTTGGTTAGCAACATTGGAAAATATACTAAGTGGAGAAAACAGGGATAAGTCCTCAAATTTAAAACACTTTTATCAGTGTCTTGGATGATAGAAAACAGGCTGTGTTGATCGGGTCTTGTAGAGTAGGCTGAGGGTTTGTTTACTCATTGGAATTTAAAGATGCTCCAGATGAGCTTGAGGGGAATACGATCAGTATTTTTTGTATCACTAGCTGGCTGTACATCTGTAAAGATCTCCCACTATATGAAAATTCCTGAGTTGATATCTGAATGAAGTGACAAGACCAAACCTTACTACAGGTTCTAAGGTATGTTTTAGTGGAAGACCCAGTCACCTTTTGAGCTTTGAGATTTCCCCAAGAAAAATTGATAATCATCCTGTCCACTAAATGAGGCATCTGGTTTGTTAATATAAAGCTGGTTGATGCAACTAGATTGAAAACCACTAGTTTGACTTTGGGAATGTTTGAAATGTTAAAGAATTATTAGTGCTTAACTCTACACTGATGAGTTGTTTTATTTATTTTTTCCTCCCAATACACACATTTATTTCCTAGAGCATTTTAAGCAAATTCCTGACATTGTAGTATTTCATCTGTAATGCTTTAGAATCGTGGCTCCTCCTGAAAACAGGGTCAGAGTTATACCTAGCTGGTCCAATAGATAAAGGAAGCCACAAGACATGAACCTGCTCCATAATACTTCCTCCTCACCTACTGATGCTGACATGTACATAGTAATTTCTATTTGTCTATGTGTGAGCTGACACTGGAGGACCTTAGGAAGAAAAAGGAGGAAAAAGCATATATTCAACTTATATTGGTATATACCTCTGGGGGAGATGAGATTTAGAGCAGTGATATACCCTTGTTGCATTGTTTCCCTAAATCCTTCTGTGTGGGAAAATTTCTTCTGGAAATTACTGAGGCCTAGAGATTATTATCCTGTGGTGGGGTGGGGTTGAGGGAGGAGATACTGTATATAAAGTTTGGAATTTTCTGTAAACAGGTGGATATCAGACAGTTCTGAAATGGGTAAGGCCATCTGGGAGAAAATGCAAGTGAGAGTTTGGCATGGAGTTGGCAAGCAACCACACAAAAGAGTAAGTCTTTTCTAAAAGGTTCAAGAAATATTAAACAGGAGACTGGATCTCTTAAAATTACCTGAGAAGGACGTTTGAATTATTTTATTTGCACATTTAAAAAAATATCTTAAGTATTTATCCATGTGTCATATGTATTACAAATATTTTCCTCAATTTGTTGTGTACTTTTTTAATATTTATGGTGGCGCTTGTTTTTTGTTCTTTTATGGTTTTTACCTTTGGTGCCTGGTTACTATTCATATTTTTTTCCAGATGAAATTTTTAATCCTTTGGTTACGTTTTTAAAATGACATTGGAATTCTGTGGGACTTATGATTGATTTAGGTAAAACTGACATTTTTGCAGTGTTGAATTTTTCAGTTTGAGACATACTACATCTGTCCTTTTAATTTTTATGTTTTTCAGAAAATTTTTCTTGTATTGCTTTTGTTTTCTTTACATAGGTCCTGCAGAGTACTTAAGTTTATTTCTAGATATTTTATATTTTTTGTTCTGTATTTTAATTTCCAATGAACTAATATTGGAATATAAGGAACTTGTTGGTTTTTATGTATTAATTAGTAAAAGGATGGTTTCTTATTAGTTTTAATAGTCTTCCAGTTATTTTCCTTGGTCTTCCAGAAAGGTAATCATTAGCAGTAAATAATAATGATTTTGCCATTTCCTTTTCCAAATATATATGTCCTGTTCTGTTAGCTTCTGTGATTGTATTGGTTAGCACTTCTAGAGTGATTTTAAATCATAATGGTGACAAGATCCATGCTTACCTTATATCTGCTTGAAAAGAGAATGTCTTTGTTGCAGGGTTTCTCAAATCCCTTCTGATATTCTTAAAAAAAAAAAAAGTTCAGTAGTCAAATATGTTTTACAAACACATTAGTATAGTAAAGGCTCTGAAATATCTGTAGTAAATACACTAATTTAAATTCGTTTAATATATGCTTACCATTTCTTAAAAGTATTTAGTAATGAACCATAAACATCTCATCCCCTTTCTTTTTTAACGCAATAATTATAATCTTATCTAACTAATGCTTTACATGTTTAAGCATGCTATTGGGTGTTGGCTTGAAACAATTTTTAAAAAGCCTACTTTACATAAATTTCTTTGATTTCTATTTTACTAGTAAGTAAATAATAAATCTTACCAAATTCATTTTAGTATTTAATTCAGATGATTGAAATGCATTTTTCCTTTGATCAATGTGATAAATTATATTACTAGATCTAAAACTATAGATATTAAATTATCTCTGAGTTTCTAAAATAAACCATTCCATGACCATGGAGTTTCGTATTTTAGTGTTCTTCTGTATTTTACTTGCTAATATTTTACTTAATATTTTTTGGGTCTATCATCACAAATGATATTGATCTCTAGCTTTCTTTGACATGATTGGTATCAGCCTTATGCCAATTTCATAAAATCAATTAAAGTCTTTTCCATTTTCTCTGCACCTCAGGCCAGTATTGTAGCATAGAAATTTTCTGTTCCTCAGTATTTGAAAGAACTTGCAGGTAGAACACATCAGGTCTGATGCATATTTTGGAAGTACTTCACTGACAACCCTTTTAGTGTCTTTCATGGTATATCCAGATTTTCTGTTTAGTCAATTTTTGTGGTAGGTTGATTGCATTGATGGACCCAATTAATGACCCTCTCATATCCATGTCGTTTGCAGTGTGGTTTTACAGTTCTTCCCATCAAGATGTAGATTTATTTTCTCTGCATCTTAAATCTGGGTTGACCTTGTGTCTTGCTTTGGCCAATAGAATCTGGTAGAAATGAAAATGTGTCATTTCTTTAAAAAAAAAATTTATGGGTGGCTCAGTCAGTTAAACGTGTCTTCAGCTCAGATCATGATCCCAGGGTCCTGGGATCGAGTCCCGTGTTGGGCTCCCAATTTAGTGGGGAGCCTGCTTCTCCCTCTGTCTGCTTCTCCCTCTGTCCACCACTCCCTCTGCTTGTTCTCTATCTCTCGCTCTCTCTGAAAAATAAGTAAATATAATCTTTAAAAAAAATTATATATTTTAGAGAGAGAGTGCATGGGGGGGCAGAGGGGGAGGGAGAGAGAGAATCTCAAGCAGACTGCCCACTAAGCATGGAGCCTGATGTGGGTCTCTGATCTCACGACCCTGAGATCACAACCTGAGCTGAAACCAAGAGTCAGATGCTTAACCGACTGAGCCACCCAGGTGCCTGGACAATGTGTCATTTCTAACTTTGGGCCTCAGGTGGAAATGTGTAATTCTGCTCTTGTTCTTGGAACCTTGCCACCTCTATATGAATAAGCCTAAGTTAGCCTGCTTATGAGAGAATACATGAAGGAAACTGCAGTGTCCCAGCGAAGATCATCCTAGACAAGCCTGTAGCCAGTCATCTTTTAAACATGTGCAATATCCCAATTAAGATTAGTGGAGTTGCCTAATCAACTTGCCACTCACTATAAACTAGTGAGCAAACCAGCCAGCTGACACACAGACTCATGAATAATAATAAATGTTTATTGTCTTAAACTACTGAGTTTGTTGTGCAGTGATAGTTAAAGAAACAATTATATTTCCTTAGAAAATCATCCTTTAGAAGATTTTTAAATTTATTGCAGTTTTTTTATTGCAATAGTTTTATATGACATTCTCTTATGAAATTTCTGTTTCTTCTTATATATAGTCATATCTCCTTTCTTAATTCTAATGTTTTTACTTGTTACCTGTTTTGTGTGTGTGTTTAATTAGTTTTGCCAAAATTTTGTCTATATTATTGGCCTTTTCAAATAATTCACTTCTAAATATACTTTAATGTTATTTTAGTGTATGATTCTCTTATTTCTTCTTATATTTCCTTCTTTGTACTTTCCTGGAATTTATTGCGTTACTCTTTTTTCTAGATTTGGGGTTAAATGCTTGCTTCATTTTTGTTATTTTTTAATTTTATGCTATTAAGACTATGAATTTTCCTCTCCGTTCAGCATTGGCAGAATCTCATGTTCTCAGATGTAACACTGTCATCCTTGTTAGATCTTATTGTATCTAAACTATTAGTTATAACTACTTTTAGTTCTTGTTTTACCACAAAATCACATAGAAAATGAATTTTTAGTTTTTGAGTGTCTTTGATTTTTTTCTACTTATCCTTCAGTTATAAACTTCCAATTTTATGGCACTATAATCAGAGAATATGATCTTTATAGTTTTGAGAACTTGAGATATTTTGTGTGTGTATATGACCTGAGATAGTATTACTTTCTGGAAATAATCCCCTTGGTTTTTTGTTTGTTTGTTTGTTTGTTTGTTTTTAAGATTTTATTTATTTGACAGAGACACAGCGAGAGAGGGAATACAAGCAGGGGGAATGGGAGAGGGAGACGCAGGCTTCCCGCGGAGCAGGGAGCCTGATGCGGGGCTCGATCCCAGGACCCTGGGATCATGACCTGAGTCGAAGGCAGACGCTTAACGACTGAGCCACCTAGGCGCCCCAATCCCCTTGGTTTTTAACCACAATAAATCCCTTGATTTTGTGTATGGATCAGTAAAATGTGAGTCTCTTTATAGGTTGGGTGTTTAGCAATATTTTGAGTAGTTAATATATAGGAAAAGTACACAACAAGAAAGGCGTAATGGGAAATGAGCACAAGAAATGTTAATGGAATTGCCAGCATGAGCAGAAAGAGAAAAGAAATCCTGGGTAGCCTTAGTCTTGGTTGATAATGTTGTGTTACTGTTTTAGTTTAGTAGTTTAGTTAAAGAAGAGAGTGAGAGCAGGTTCTTCCCCCCAACCCCCCCCCCCCGAGTGGGCCTTTATGCAGAGAGCAAAGACTTAGGATTGTGTAGATCACGATACCCTGAATGTTGTTCCATCCCCCACCCCCACTTCTACTCATTCCTAGTCCTTGGAAATATATGGAATATAATTTTTATCACTTGGGGAAAGACAACAACTTTGCCACTAGATACCAATAGGTATAACAGTCATGGAGTGGACCTGCATGTGGGTTCTATCACTTGGGGAGAAAACTATGGGGTTCCCTAATTGGATGGCTAACTGAGAAGTCAGAGTTTATAATGAGAACAGCCAGTCACTAATGATCTAGGATCCATAGGTACAAGTAACCCTCCAACCCCTTCTAATGGCATTACCAACAATAAATAAGATATCTATGCCTAAATTCAAACTACTACATTATATTCAAGCTGTATTCTTGATATATGCTATGATCCCAGTTAATATATTTGCTGCTATTCACATCTTTTTAAGCAAAAGACTGGATGTGAACTTGATCCAAAAATCAGAAGGAATTTCAGTTCTTTTCACTATAAAAAATACAATTACATTCTTATTTTTATCTCTGACATTTAAAAAAAACATTTTATCTAGTTTCATTAGTTTTTAAAATTGAAGGTTAGGAGAAGAGAAGGGAATTAGTTATGGAATTAATTATGTTAATAAGCATGGGGCAAATCATGCTTGTCAGATTGATGATTTAAAGAAGGAAAAGTAGTTTGGGAGAAATAAGTATTGTGTGTCAGTAAATCCTGCCAAGACTCTGAAATAGATAAACAGAAAATAAAGTTATTCAGATTTCTTTTTTGGAGGAAGAAACACTTTTTTAGGCATTCATGGAGTAAACCACCAGGGGGCCTAGTGGTGTACAGGCTTGGTAATTTGGAGTTGGAGGTTAATATGGCTGCATCCTTCCACCATGTGCTAGGATGCCAAGACCCCTTAAAAACTGTAGATGTTAGGGTTTTTTATTATTATTATTATCGTTTTCTTTTTCTTGCTAAATGTTTGTGAAAATGAAAACCAGAAAGCCAACAAGTTTCAATAAATTCCTCTATCTGAGGTAGCAAATCTAAAGTCCAAAGGGCTGAATCAAGGCTTTTGTTTCATAACAATTACATATATGATGGCAACTCTACAAACAAACCTACTTTAGTTGCAGGTTCAACTTCAATAGCATTTTTAGCACAGGTAATTACAACCTACATGACAGTGAGCGTAAGTAACTAGTAACTTGTGAACTTTGTTGCTGATTATATCTGTCAGGGTCTGGTGCAAGTTACAGAAATCACTCTATAGAGGACCCTGTCCTCCATGTACCTTCTGTAGGGGTCCCTGTGGATCCCTTTTAATGTTTCTGTGTGCCCTTACTCCACTTTCGATAGGCCTTTGCTTTTAACCACTCGTACCTCTCCAGAGGACTACCCTCATGTTCCTGGAGTTGCTTTGTCTATAATCATAGAGCATCCCCTGTACTGGTCCATAGTCAGTGACAGACATTATGAGGGTTTGAAAGCCCAGATGCCTTGCATCAACTTATATCAACCTCTGAGGTGTAATTTATCCCCTGAACCCTTCTGTAGGACCTGGCCTAAGACTGGAACTATGCCTAAAATTACACCCTTACTTGGCTTCTTCCCTTTCCCGGTCCCACTTCCCCTGCCACCTTGATGGTTTCTTCTGGAAGCACTTCCTTAATAAATCACTTGCACATAAATCCTCATCTCGGGGCCTGCTTTAGGGAAACCTGACCCAAGCTTAAGTATTCTAAGGAAAAAAAGATTAGGGAACTAGGTGCTTTCAAAATCATTGTAAGGGAGTAGGAATCAGAGGCCACCATTAAGTTTAAAAATATACTGCCGTAGTCACAATCCAAGGGAATCTGGTGTCGCCACAGACACAACTACCTCTCAGCAGCCAAAACTAGTGACTAGACAGTAGAACACTCTACCTGGCCACTGTCCTGTAGATGCCACATCTTTAAGACCTTGCT
This sequence comes from Neomonachus schauinslandi, assembly GCF_002201575.2. NCBI lineage: Eukaryota > Metazoa > Chordata > Mammalia > Carnivora > Phocidae > Neomonachus > Neomonachus schauinslandi. The sequence goes on along the minus strand of NC_058411.1, from coordinate 88,853,016 downwards.
TCCAGCTGGAACCATATGAAATCTACAGCAAGGTTCAACTTCCTAATCATGATACTGCATCTAACTTGCAGAGCTTATTTCAAATGTAGAACCTAGCTGCAAGGGAGTCTGGGAAACATCGTTTTTATTTCCTAGTCTCTGCTGTACAGGAAGGCACTGTAGAAGGAAGTGGAAACAGAAGCTGATTGCCAGTTGATCATAATCACAACACTAGAGGTGAGACTAAATGAATTGGTGTACATTCATTTCAGGACCTTGTGCATTATGTTTTTTTGCCTGGAACATGTGTCTTCTCTTCTCAATCCTTACTTTAACCAGAGCTGGCTAATTGGTACTTATTTTTCATTTTCACTTTATATCAGTGTTTTTCAAACTGTTGGTTATCACTAAAGGGTCATAAAATCAATATAGTAGGTATTTACGAGCAAGGGGGGAAGTATAGAATTAAGTGAAATAGAATAGAAAAATGTGTTGTTTCATGAAATGTCTGTTTTGGTTTTGTGCACATATGTATGTGTGTTGCATTGCACTGTAAATTTTATTTCTTATTGTGGGTCATGGTCAAAAGGCTTGAAAAATAGTTCCCAAATATAACTCCTTCAGTTCCCTGGTATTTTAAGTCTGAGTGTGGTACCTCTCCTGTATATTGCAGAGAACTCTGTAATGTAATTCACTTATTACAGTTCTCATTACACACACACACACACACACACATACACACACACACTCAATATCTGTGCTCCTCATCAGAGGAGAGGTCTGATACTGTGCTTCTCTTGCTTTCTGTTACCTTGGCATGAGGTTAGTCACATGGTAGCTTTTTTACACATCTGTTGAATGAATAAAGGGAAAGGGATGATTATGGACTCTTGTATCACTTAGCGATTCCTAGGATTAATAAGAAGACTCAAGACTCAGAGAAAACTTGAAGTGCATAAGCTAGAAATAAGATTAACAGGAGAACTGAAGCAAAGTATAAGATATCCTAGCACAAATCAACCAGTAATATAGAACAAGAGCCCAATGGAACCCACAGAGAAGAAACTCTGACCATCAGAGGCAGAGATTCCTCCTCTAGAATCACTGCAAAGGCTTGTCACCAGCTTCTTAGTGCAGGTGACTAGGAAAGATGTGGGAATCACATTCCAAAAGGGGGATGTATAGTTCATTGTACAGCGATCTCATCTGAGTGTGGGTTCATTTATTCTCAACAAGTCTTTATATACTCCTCAGTAAGTCTTGAATTAATGAACCCCTTAATGGTATTGTATGTAGATTCCTGTGCTGGGTGTACCTACCTAACCATAGAGTGAAGAATCTTGTGAGTAAAGCCAATAACCAGTCCCTTACCCCTCAGAGAATTCTGTTGGAGGATGTGTACGTGCAACTGCTTTGTTACTTAATGAAATGTACTGATGATGAGTTGAGTCGTAGTATAATAATGTAGTAAAAATAATAAACAAAGCCAGCATATATTAAATGTTATTATGTGCCTGGGACTGTGCTAAGAACATTATGTCATGTAATTTTTACAACTCTGGCAGGTATGAGCCATATTTTGTAGGTCAGAAAACTCAGACTCAAGAGAGAGTAACTAACTTGCTCAATATGATAGAGCAAGTGTATGGCAGTGAGGACTCAAACCCAGATCTGTCTCACCCCTGAGCCTATGCTCTCAACCACTCTGGCAAAGCAAGTGGTGACTAATTGTCTAATCCTTTTTCTAGCCCTTAATTATTGCTTTCTGCTTCTTTGTGGCCTGAGATTTATTTTAATTTTTCCTGTGGTTGATGGCCCATGGCACAAGATTCCACATTCATATACTATAATTGCAAAAAGCTTATGTGAATGGCCAAGAAAAACTTCCTTTTCAGATTGCAATCACTTGGAAATACTTGCCTTTACTCTAAGCTTGGATTTACAGTTGGAATGCATAAGCATTTCTAGTTATTCTGCTTGTCCATTTTTTTTTAATTTGTTGGGTACTTACTATGTGTCAGGCAGAATTCTAGAAATTGGGGATACTGACCAAGTTCCTGCTCTGACAGAGTTTATATCCTGTATAGATATTATCTCACAGGAGGAGATAGACAATTTAAGTTTTACATATATAGTATTAAAAGTGGTAATAAAGTGCCAATAAGAGCAATATTGGGAGATAGACAGTGACAGATGTGTGTGTGTGTGTGCGCGTGTATGTGTAATGTATTTTTTCTAGGATTCTCAGTGTAGGCTTTTATGATAAGATGACATTTGAGCGGGGCGCCTGGGTGGCTCAGTCGTTGAGCGTCTGCCTTCGGCTCAGGTCATGATCCCAGGGTCCTGGGATCGAGTCCCACATCGGGCTCCCTGCTCGGCAAGAAGCCTGCTTCTCCCTCTCCCATTCCCCCTGCTTGTGTTCCTGCTCTTGCTATCTCTCTCTCTGTCAAATAAATAAATAAAATCTTAAAAAAAAAAAAAAAAAGATGACATTTGAGCAAGGACATGAAAAAAATGAGGGAGAGAGTCCTGCGGATATGTGAGGTAGCACTTTCTAGGCAGAAGACCAGCAAGTATAAAGGCCCTGGGGTAGAAGTGCCCTTGGCTCGTTTGAGAAATGGCAAGTATGACTTGGGTGTGACTACAGTGGAGTGAATGAGGAGGAAATGGTAGAGATAAGAGTAAGATAATATAAGGTCTTATGGGCTCTGGTAAGGACTTTAATTTTATTTAAAGTGAAACATGGAGCATTGATCAGAGGAGTAACATGATCTCAATTACTTTTCAGAAGGATCACTCCAGTAGCTGGTTGGAGTCTGTGATAAAGTAAGGCAGCAATGCAGGCTCGAAGCCAGACAAAAGAGGAAGTTCTGTCAGTACCCGAAGTAATGACATGGATTGGATCCATATGGTAGTGGTGAGGCTGGAGAAAAGAGCTGGGAACCTTAATATAGTTTGAAGATAAGTTTATAAGATATAGAATCCAGATAAGTGGACAGGGCTGGAGATACTTAAGGGGAGTTGTCAGTGTAGAGATGGGACTGCATGAGATATCTGAAGAGGGAACATAGTTAGAGGGCAGAAGAGGCCCTAGGATTGAAATCTGGGACACCATGGTGTTTAGAGGTTGGAAACAGGAAGAGGAACCAGCCAAAATGATGGAGGAGTGAATAGTGATGGACAAGGAAGACCCAAAAATGTGGCATCCTGGCCAGAGCCACATGAAGAAAGTGTTTCATGAAGGAGTGTGGGATCAACCATCTCAAATGCTGTTGAGAGATCGAGTGGCCTGGGCCAGATGATTGAGGGTTGGATTTGACAACATTGAAATTGTTGACAATTTTGACAAGAGCAGTTTAGAGGAATAATTGCATTGAATGAACGAGAAAAGAGGGTGTGGAGATAACAGGCAGAGCTAACTTTCTAGGGGTTTTACAGAGAAGTGGGCTGGAGAGGGATATTGATAAAGAAAATTTTTATTTGGTTTTTAAAAATGGAAGAAATGGGACACCTGGGTGGCTCAGTTGGTTAAGTGTCTGCCTTTAGCTCAGGTCATGATCCCAGGGTCCTGGGATCGAGTCCCACTTTGGGCTCCCTGCTCAGCAGGGGCCTGCTTCTCCCTCTGCCTGCCACTTTCTCTCTTTCTCTCTCTGACAAATAAATAAATAAAATCTGTAAAAAAATAAATATGGAAGAAATGACAGTATGTGTATCAATGTGAATGATCCCGTAGAGAAGAAAATTAGCCTTAAATAGGAGTGTGATTATCCACCTTTGAAATAGGAGGGAGGCAATGTATAAGGACATAGATGCAGGTTAGTGGAGGGGGTGCATGTAGATTTACCCTGATTGCTTTTATTTTCTCAGGAAAATAATAACCAAAGTTAGCAAATAAGAGTTAGGAGGAGAGCAGTGTGAGAAGAGAGGAGAAAGGGTGAAATTGAATTGAACAGGAAAATGTAGCAGTGTCAGGCAATATGAGGGTTCACTCAAGTTTTGTGGTTATGAATTCAGATGAAGGCAAGTCAATATGGTGGTGGGATTTTCTCTAGCCATCCTCAGCTGCTTGGGTGCAGGCCTGGGGGAGTAGGAGAATTGGATTTTCCAGGATTATGGTCAGCCAGGCAAGCACAAGAAAGTTTTTCCAGGCAGAAAACTTATAGAGGAACAGAAGGGAAAGGAAGTTGGGTGAATGTAAAGGAGTAGTTAGAATGATTATTCAAGGTGGCTAAGCTGGGTAAGAGAGGAAATAAGAGTCAACAAGCTTTATGGACAAGAAAAGGCTGACAAGGTTGGATATCCTGTCCTAGTCCTAGAGAACTAACAGAGTTGAGGTGCTAAAGAGAGGTAGCTGGATATATGGTTATATGGTGGTCACAGAGTGGAATGCTGAAGACTGAGTTTATAAAAAGACTCAATTATTGGCAATGACACATACTTGTATAAATTGCAACCTGGTGGGTTTTTTTTTTTTTTAATTTTATTATGTTAGTCACCATACAATGTCGTTAGTTTTTGATGTGGTAATCCACGATCCATTGTTTTCATATAACACCCAGTGCTCCATGCTGTACGCGCCCTCCTTAATACCCATCATCAGGCTAACCTATCTCCCCTCCCCCTCTCCTCTAAAACCCTCTTTTGCAACCTGGTGGTTCTTGAACAACGGCCCTGTAATGTGGGAAGTAGTCAAGCATTCCTTGGTTGCAGATAACCTACCATTTGGTTATTAAAAACCACTATTTTATGAAGTATTATATTATTGAAATAATGTTAAAGGAACATGAACTTAATATTATTGCATTACTGAGTCTTTTTTTCAAAAAGAATTTTACTTAAAATAATTGAGAAAATATGAAGACTCCCTTCAGGCCCAGGAATTCCACATCTAGAAGATAATTAGAGATGTATACTAAGATGTGTTTTCACACTGTTTACCACAAATTAATTATAATAGCAAAATTTGGGGAAAAGTATATTGGGCATATATTAATTAAACATATTATGGAATATTTATATAATGGAATGCTATACAGACATTAAAATATGACATGGAAAAATATTTTTTGGTATGGGAATATATTCATCACACATTACCAAGAGAAAAGCAGTATATATATATATATATATATATATTTGTTTGGTAAATAGCATAGGTCTGTTTGAATAAAAAATACTGCACAAAAATAGAACAGTAATTAACTTTGGTCGGTGGCATTGTAGATATTCTTTCCTCTTTGCGGGAGAGATTGTCTCTGGTTTTCAAGGTGTTTTAATTGAGCATGCATCTTGAAATCAGAAGATAAAAGCAAACAGTAGTTGCTATATTAAAAATTCTACATTTTGTAGTAACCTATATCTGTTAACAATTATTGCCTGTTTATAACTTGGTTCTTTCCTTAAACTTGAGCAGAAGAATTCATCCCAGGTTATTCTTAGTTTGATTAGGGCTCCTATGCCTATAGGTAGCTAAACTTGACATTCTTAGAACAGTTATTTAGCTTCTGTTTCATCTGAGAGTTTTTTTTTTTTTTTTTTAAGATTTTATGTATTTATTTGACAGAGAGATAGAGCACAAGTAGGCAGAGAAGCAGGCAGAGGCAGAGGGAGAAGCAGGCTCTCCGCTGAGCAGGGAGCCCAACGCGGGGCTTGATCCCAGGACCCTGGGATCATGACCTGAGCCACCCAGGTGCCCCTTATCTGAAAGATTTTTAATGGCATAAACTTTTTCACTCTTTTAACTACTTCTGTTTCCATCTGTCACTTCACATGTAGCCTGAAAAAATAATAAAGCAATGATTTCAACTCAATTCTAAAGGCATATCTAAAGGGAGAAATAATCTTGCTCCTTTTGTAGTCATAAAAAGATGTTTTTCTTCTTAAAAAAACACAAAGCATTTCCCTCTATCATCAGATATTTAGCTGATCAGTGTTTACTGATGAATTTCTCGAATGTGAATGCAACTGGCAACAGTGACTGCAGGCTTCCAGATCACTTCCAAATCGGGCTCTTAATTTAAGAGCTCTGTCCCATTGTCTTTTCTGGAAACAAGCATTTAAAAACCATGTTTAATCAAAACCAACCATAGTTTTATTTTCCGTTTAAAGGAAATCTAACAATCTCTGAACATTCTCATTGGGTTGTCATAAGGATCTAGTGTTTTTTGTTAATGGCCTGGTTTGTTTCTGATTTCTCTGTTGCTTAATCTCCTGGGGCGTAGAGCCAAGTGCATGTTTTCAACATTCAACTATTTTCTCTACACCCCAGGAAATGTGAACTGTGTGTCACATTCAATGAAAGACTGTGCTTCCACCATGGAGTCTTCTTCATCTGAACATCTACTTTTGTTTGTCGGTGTTAAAATTCTAGTTTCTTGCACAATCTGAGGCAATTAAGTAGTTCTTCTGAGTCCCTTATTCTAGTACTGGATTTTTCCGAATGAAATTTCCTCCTGCCAATGTACATTTTTAGATTCAAATATGATGTAGAAATTTTACTATCTTTCTGGCTTGGTTTGATATTTTTCCTGTATTATAAGCAAGATTGAAATAGATATGCATATGTCAGAATTTTCTTCATATCAATGGCTTAGTGGACAAAGAATGGAATTAAATTTGCAGAACATTTACTGGAAAGCCATCTACAGTAAGACACAACTTTTTATGAAGATGTTGTCAGATTAATAATTATTTGGTTTGACAGTCTAACTTTTGACTTTATGTGTGTGTGTATATGGCTACATGTGTGTTTCTGTGTGTGTGTGATCTCTCCCACCAGCTGTACATGCTTCTATTTTTTAGCTATAGAAAGAATTCCTAAATAACAACCATTTCATTTGTCTGAATTCCTTTCCAATATTTACCCATATGTATTAATTTTAGCAGAGCTATAATCATACACATATACCTTTTCAATTAAATGTACACTATGTCATCACCAAACGAAAACAAATTGTGGAAAACACAATTCTGAATGAGTGGAAAGTTTGAATTGCAGGATATTTATGGAACTTGTCTCAGAGGCATTGCATCAAGGCTGCTTAGTGTTGCTCCCAGAGGTTTTGCTTTACTGAGAAACCAAGATGGTTATTTATAATCAATTTCTCAAGGGCTTGTTAATTGTTCTCAAAGGAAGGGTGCTTAAAAAGACTTTTTTTTTCAGTTGGGATCTGTTGGCTCTCTGAGGTATTTATTAAAATGCAGCTTCTATTTCCAGTTTTAGTTCTAACATGTAAAGACCTTGAAAGTTGTCACTCCTGCCTTTACAACAAGAAAAAGCTGAACAAACTGAAAATGAGCATGATTTCTTGGACCCATCAGAGAATTGAGGTTGCAGAACAAATCACCACCCTGAAATGTGGAAAGACCAGCAAATCTAGTCATAGCCGAGATCCACTCACTTGGCAGGAAGAACTACTGGAATCATAGACTGGTATGAACACATAAGTGGTCAGTTTTTGATGAATTAGATGGAGGCTGATTTTGTATTAGTTTGAGAGTGAAAACCTACTTGGGGCTATAGTCTTGGAAGTGGCGGGTCGGGGGGGGGGCGGTCTCTGCATTGCATGGGTTTACCTCCAGGAACCTTACCATGTTCTCATGGTAAAGAGAAAGAAAAATCCGTTCATAGCTCTGGCAAGAAGGGAAAAGCAATTATTGTGAAATATGACTAAACGCTCTCCATCACAAAAGCCTGCTCTCTGTGGGGGAAGCAGTATCAGAGTCTTAGCCCACCTAGAGGAAGGGCATGTCTCTAATAGCCCCCTCTACCCTTCCTGTCTCACCTAAGCAGTATAGGGGGAGATAGGAAGCAAACACTGGTGAAGGTTCTAGCCCAGAGATGCAGGCCCGCTAAAAGACAGTTTAGTCACCTGGCCACCACAGCAACTGGGCTCCAATACCTCCAGCTAGATTACAGCTTAAAGATCTGCAAGATGCAGACTCCCAGTGGGAGTTCTTAGGGAAACCCAAGGACACCAGGGGAGACATAAATGAGGCCCTAGAGGAATTTGAAGTCATTGGCACCTATAGTTACAGTACACATTAAACACAGCCCAGTTAAATGTAAAACCTCCCACTACAGGCTTATATACCTTAGTTCCTTTTTTTTTTTTTTAAAGATTTTTATTTATTTATTTAACAGTGATAGCACAAGTAGGCAGAGCAGCAGACAGAGGGAGAAGGAGAAGCAGGCTCTCCGCCAAGCAGGGAGCCTGATGAGGGACTCGATCCCAGGACCCTGGGATCATGACCTGAGCCGAAGGCAGCCGCTTAACTGACTGAGCCACCCAGGCGCCCCCCTTAATTCCTATTAATCAATATGGTATACTTTCATCAGAAAATTACAATGCATGGTAAAAGTTAAGAAAAATCCCTATCTGAAGAGACAAAGCGGCCATCAGAACCAGACTCAGATATGACACAGATTTGAAATGATGAGATAGGATATTTTCTTTTATTTTTTTAGAGGGACAGAGGGAGAGAGAGAATCTTAAGCAGGCTCCATGCCCAGCCCAGAGCCTGACATGGGGCTCGGTTTCAGGAGCCTGAGATCATGACCTGAGCTGAAATCAGGAGTCAGATGCTTAACCAACTGAGCCACTCAGGTGCCCCTCAGATAGGAAATTTTAAATAACCATGATTAATATGTTAAGGACTCCAATGGTAAAAGTAGAAAACATGCAGGAACAGATGGATAATGTAAGTAGAGAGAAGAAAACCCTAAGAAAGAATCAAAAAGAAATGTTGGAAATCAAAAATAGTGTATCAGAAAAGAAGAATGCCTTTTGTGGACTTATCAATCACTAGGCACAGCTAAGGAGAGTCAATAAAAGGAAATGATGATAGAAATTTCTCAAACTGATATGCAGAGAGAAAAAAGAATGGGGGAAAAAAAAAAAAGAAAACCAGAATAGAATATCCAAAAACCGTGGGACAATTTCAGATGGTGTAACATACATGTAACTGGAATATCAGAAAAAAAAAAAGCAGAAGAAATATTTGAATTAATAATGGCCAAATATCTTCCAAAACTAATTACAGACACCAAACCACAGAATCAGAAGGCCGGAGAACAAGTGGGATAAATAACAAGTGACTACACTTATACATATTATATTCAAACTGCAGACAGAGAAGAGAGAAACTATAGAGGAACAAGGATAAGAATTAAAACAGACTTCTCATCAGAAACTGTGCAAGAAAAGAGTGAAGTCCTTAAAATGATGAAAGAAAAAAAAAAAACTCTACCAACCTAGATTCTATATCCAGTGAAATTATCCTTCAAAAGTGACAGAGAAACAAAGCTTTCTCAGGAAAACAAAACTAAGGGAATTCATTGCCACCTGTCCTGCAAGAAATGTTAAAGGAAGTTCTTTAGGGAGAGGGAAATTGATACCATCAGCAACTGGGATTTACATAAAGGAAGAGCATCAGAGAAGGAATAAATAAAGGTATATTAAAATTACTTATTTTTAATTGATCCAAAAGACAGCTGTTTGTTTTAATTAATGATAATAACAGTGCACTGGGTACTTACACCACACAATAAGTGAAATGAAGGACAGGGGTGTGATAAGGGACAGGCAGGAGGCAGTGGGGTACTCTGTTAAAAGGGGCCTGTGTTACATGTGAAGTGGAATAGTGATTTTTAAAGGTGGCACTGGGTTTTATACGAAAACAATGAATCGTGGATCACTACATCAGAAACTGATGATGTATGGTGATTAACATAACATAATAAAATAAAATAAAATTTTAAAAAAAGGTAGACTTAGATTAGTTGTAAATGCATATCACAAACTCTAGGTCAGATGTTAAGATTGCTTTTAAAAGAGGTATAATTGATAGGGTAAGGAAAGAGAGAAAATGGAATTACATAAAACCTTCAATTAATACCAGAGAAGGAAGGAAAAGAAAGGGGGGAAAAGGAACAAAGAACAAATACAAAGAATAAAAAATAGTTACAAGTGGTAAATAAGTTTACATTGTGCATCTTTCGTTCAAGTAAAATGTTTCAAGACTTGTGTCTGCTATGGCCTGTTGGAGACTTTTTCACTAGCATCCAGCTCAGGTGTGAGGGCAGCCACTGCATTTGTGGGACACCGAGCAGCAGTGTCCTCAGTTTGGGGCTCCTTTGCTTATTCCTGGGCCTCTTTCTCCTCTGCTGCCTCCTTTGTGCAATTGGCTTGAATGGAACCCCTGGAATGTTAGACAAGAGGAAAACCATGGGCCAGAAGAGGCTCATTCCTTTGCCCTATGGAGCTCTCAGGAAAGAGGTCTCACTTCGAATTTTTGGATAAGCAAATGTAGGTAGCAATGACAATAAACCCTTGGGGAAATAACCATACAATTTATATTCTGGAATTCCATGATGCCATCAAATCATGAGAATAACAAGCAAGGTCTTGCTTCCACCTCCCCTGCTGGAGTAGTCTAATTTCCCGGTGGATTTATCAAATGTTAGTTTTGTAATAAGGCAAATACCATAAAACTTCAAGACTTGATATTGATCTAATAAGTAGTCATTGGATATAGTCAATTGACATAATATTAAATTGGGGGATTCTATAGAGTAAGTAAAAGGGCTCTCACCAGGGCATGGCCTTAGAAATATCTCTATGCTTTTTCTTATCAAGCATATCCTTCCATCATGCCTTTCCACCTCCTCTTCCTCTATTAAAATTCTATTTTAATCTTTATTTTCACTGTAAAATTCACATGCTCATTCTGTCACATTAATTAATATGCAAATGATTCACTTTCATGTTTATTTGTCACCAATTTGGGTCCCTTCTGCATGTCCTATATGGAATTAGCATTTGATCACAATAAATATGCTTTCTAGTACTGAAAGACAGTTGCCTAGGGTTACAACATTCCTGAATGACAAACAATCAGTTTTCATCGTTCAGTTTTTTCTAGGGATTCCAAGAGTGTCTGTTGGGCAAAAAATAGGCTCTGCCTTTCTTTTCCACACTTAACAAATACTGGTCAGTTTATTTGCCTTCAGAGGTCCATAAGATGTTTATCATTGTAAATTATCATTGTAAATTACTACAGCTTCGAGTTCCTAAGAGGACATTTAAAATACTTTCCATATTTTAATGTACTCAGAGGCTTTCATACAATTAGACTAACATTTCCTAAACCGACGTTCCATGGATGTTAATAGCTTGCCACAAAAGTTTCTTGCTGAAATATTTTTGAGAGAATGTATTAAACTCACTTTAAAAGGTTTTTAACACACTAATATACATAATGAATTGCTTGAAAGTGGTTTATTGTTAAATATTTGGACAGTGTTCATTAGGACACTTCCTAGAAATCCCTGCATGACAAATTTAGCAGTTAACAGGCATTTTTATTATTAATTTTGAGTAGACATTTTTCGAGAGAAACCATAAGTCTGAACACACACACACACACACACACACAAAGCTACTTCAGAACCTTGTTTGTGTTGGTTTGTTTTTGTGCATGAACCAATCACTTATCATGTAGGGACTGAGCTTGAAGATGAGATGATGTTTATGATGCAACCAATATTCTGGCTTCTTAGAAGAGACGAAGAAATTCTTAGGACAGATCAAGTACTTAAGTAGGAAGCTAAGGGTGGAGGTGAGGGTGGGGGATTCTTTTTTTTTTTTTAAGATTTTATTTATTTATTTGAGAGAGAGAGAATGAGAGACAGATAGCAAGAGAGGGAAGAGGGTCAGAGGGAGAAGCAGATCTCCCGCTGAGCAGGGAGCCTGATGTGGGACCCGATCCCGGGACTCCAGGATCATGACCTGAGCCGAAGGCAGTTGCCCAACCAACTGAGCCACCCAGGCACCTGAGGGTGGGGGATTCTTGATAAAGAACCTGGAAGTTGGAAACAGGTTAAAGGGTGGGTTAAGGGAAGAAAAGAAGAAAAGAGATGACGTTCTTGAAGCTATACAAAAGAGAAGCTATCCAGAGAAGCTGGATCTATAGAGAGAACATACAGAAATGAAGCACTCCTTAATATTTTGGAGCAAAGGAATGCTCCAAAATATTAAGGAGCCTTCCCAGGTGTTGGCAGCCTATGGAGTTCTATCATATCAGCCTGAGGAGGAAGAGACACATCCACAGGAACTGGTGCAGACTTCTTACTGAGAAGAATGGAGGCAGCCCAAGAGAGCACACACATAGTAAATAGGGAAGAAAGCATTTCTCCTGGATTACATTTCCAAAACAAGATGGTCAATGCTAAACCAAGTTACTGCTATGCACTTCTGCACGTTCACGTGGAATGAATTACGTCGCCTCAGGAGACATGGACTGTTTATCTAGTGGTTGCATTCCTGAGAAGGAAGCTAAAGGGCATGTAGCAGAAAATAATGAGCTTTGGAGTAAAAAATCTGAATCTCAATCCTAAAACTGTCGCTCACAAGTAGTGTGATTTGGGACAAGTTAGCCTTCCTAAATCTTAGTGATTTCCTCTAGTTTCCTTGTGAAAACTAGAGGTCCACAAGTTATTTCAAGAAAGAAACTTTAGAGACCAAAAGGCAATGTTTTTTTAAAAAATCAAAACATGAGGGGCGCCTGGGTGGCTCAGTCGTTAAGTGTCTGCCTTCGGCTCAGGTTATGATCCCAGGGTCCTAGGTTCGAGCCCCACATTGGGCTCCCTGCTCAGCAGGAAGCCTGCTTCTCCCTCTCACTCCCCCTGCTTGTGTTCCCTCTCTCACTGTGTCTCTCTCTGTCAAATAAATAAATAAAATCTTTAAAAAAAATTAAAAAAGTAAAAAATCAAAACATGACATTCTGGAAAAGGGAAAACTATGGAGACAGTTAAGAGATCAGTGGTTTCCAGGGGATGGAGAGGAAGGAGAGAGGAGTAAGAGGAGCACAGAGGATTTTTAGGGCAGTGAGGATGATATTATACCATAATGATGGCTACATGCCATCACATATTTGTCCAGATCCATAGGATGTGCAACACCAAGAGTGAACTGGAATGTAACCTATGGACTTCTGGTGATAATGTGTCCAATGGAGGTTCATCAATTGTAATAAATATACCACTTGGGTGGGGGAGGATGTTGATAGTGGGGAAGGCCATACATGTGTCAAAGTAGGGGGTATATGGGAAATCTCTGTACCTTCCTCTTGATTTTGCTGTGAACCTAAAACTGCTCAAAAAAATTTTTGTCTTAATTTAAAAAATCAAAGTGCTAGGTAGGGTTGCCTGGGTGGCTCAGTCGGTTAAGCGTCTGCTTTTGACTCAGGTCACGATCCCAGAATCCTGGGATCGAGTCCTGCATCGGGCTCCCTGCTCAGCGAGGAGTCTGCTTCTCCCTCTGCCTGCCGATCCCCCCTGCTTGTGCTCTCTTTCTCTCTCTGGAGGGGAATAAAATAAATAAAATCTTAAAAAAACAAAACAAACCCACAAAGTGCTAGGTTTAGTCATTAAACTTTGTTTAAATGGAGAAAAGATAGTGAATATTTATAAACCAATTACCTTAAAATTCATTTTAAATCTATAACTTGTCATCATAAAGTTGCGTTTCTGTTTAAATCTGTTTGCAAAAATATTTTTGTTTTAATAATTTAAGGACTATTGTGTTGTGACTATGAATGCTTGCTATAGGAAACTACAGTTGTTAAAATGTACAGGTAGAAAACTATTCACTTAAAATGATAACCATTTCTTAAGAGGTTGATTTCTCCCCTCAACCTAGTGAAAATTAATCCACTAACTATTCTTTGAGTGGTTTATGGTATGAACTACCAATATAAAAAGACTGTACAGACTCTCAAAATTATGAACAGATCTAAAGGACTTTCCTTTCTTGAAAAATGTATCTTACATATAATTTAAAAAGTGACTAAAATGCATTAACTTTAAAATACAATGCAGAGACTGAATTTTCCTCGACACATAACAAATATTTGTCTTAATCAGCTAGGTCTGCAACTGTTCCCTATTCCTTGAAAGCTCATATTCCACATAACCCACAGTCTGGCCAAACCTCAAGAATTCTAAATTAAATATTTTAAGTTAGAGATGGAGGACAACCCTACCTTTCCTCATCATGACCTTGCTTCCAAGGAATTCTAACCTACCTGGCTGGCATGCTTGCTGGTTTAAGAGTCATTCTAACTTAGCTGGGAGACGAAGGACAGGGAAGATACACAGATTCCGGGCAGTCATAGCCACCCTACGCTTTCATAAGGTTTTCATTATCTCCGGGTTGGCTGCTGACTCTGTTTTGCTAGCAGTCTTCTATATTGGGGTTGTGTAGTGAATGTGTATACAGCGAGAGAGAGAAAGAGAATGATAAAGCAAATTGGCCGAAATGTTTACAATTAGTAAATCTAAGGTATATAGGTGTTCCTTGTACTATTCTTACAATTTTTTTCAGCATTTAAAATTATTTCAAAACAGAAAGTTAAAAAAGAATCATGCCTGGAGTTCCATGGAAGAATCTCCCCACACATCTCACGCTGGTTGGGAGGTTGGTGTGCACAAAGAAAACCTCTAAGAGATGGTACTGCCTGACTTCCTTTTGTCAGCTCTGGCTCAGTTGACATACCGTGTTATATGAGATGAAGAATTAGTAACATGGAAGGAAAGATGATTTGCCTAAGAAGGCATACTATATCTCTGGTTTTCAAAAAAGTCAGGGACATAATCTACACTTCCTGACCCTGACTCTGTGAAGGTATAATAACTGACTAGACAGGTCTGAGAAAGCCAAATGGGCCTTTGCCATTCAAATTCAAACCCCAGTGAAATTGTCTTACAGGAAAGAGAAGAGAATGTGTGTGTGTGCGTGTGTGTGTGTGTGTGTGTGTGTGTGTGTGTGTTGTGGCAGAGGGCGGGGAAGGCAGTGGCCTGGACCATTTTTCCACAACAAGCCCAGCCTCGTTCTCTTAGCTCATAGTCCCAATGCTCACGTTTCCTTCTGACCTCCCTCATCCCTGCCATACTCTTCTTTTAGGAATGGTTCCTGGCTCTGCAGGATTCCACACCAACGTGGCTCAGGTCCTTATACTCTGAATGCCACGAATTTGTCACTTAGGAGCAAGAATAAGCCAGGGCCCAGAAAGGGACACATGTCACAGCAGCCCTGATGCTGGAGTCTGGGTGCAATGCAGGGAGTGAGACCGCAGCATGGCAGCAGGGGGCCTGATGGGCCAGATGGATGTTCTGCATGTGCACACCCTTCTCAGCACCCTGCCAGGGGAGCTCTGGGCAGGACTGCCTCCTTTCTTGGGAAGAGTTCCTTATTGGCAACCAAACTTGGGCTCAAATTTGACCAATGCTTTGAAATGTAGTGTATTAATAGAACATTTGGGGTATAATAAGACCAATATATCAGGAAGTGACTGCCATAGAAAAGATAGTTTATTACTCACAGTTCCCAAGAGGAGGGGCCAAGCCATGCCATGGGGTGAGGACACATGGGGAAGCACCAGGGCCATTTAAGAGGCAGAGGGAAAGGGAGGAACTGTTGTTGGCAAAACCTTTCCTTTTTGTGGTTTCTGCAGGGATGGATTTAAAATTTGCATCAAAAGCATTATCATATTCTCCATCTAACTAGACAGTTTGTGTTATACTCCCATTACGTCCATTAGTTTCTTGAGGCACCATAATATTAAAAATAATGTAAAAGATTCTAATGAAAATAGTTAGCAGCAAACCCAGAGGCAACGGAAACTTTGATGTAAAGGTAAGATGGCTTTGACTGTTCAGAATTGGCATAATGGGGGGCGCCCGGGTGGCTCAGTCGTTAAGCATCTGCCTTCGGCCCAGGTCATGATCCCAGGGTCCTGGGATCGAGCCCCACAGGGAAGCCTGCTTCTCCCTCTCCCCCACTTGTGTTCCCTCTCTCGCTGTGTTTCTGTCAAATAAAATATTTAAATAAATATTTTTAAATGCATCTGAAGACTTATTTTTAAATTTTATTACCTAGGAATTAATAAAAGCTACTCATTAAATCTTGCCACCCAGGATACCTAAGCCCTGGTTCTAGCTGGCAGCTGGGTGGTCAAAACACACTTAAGGGAGATATACCCTGAGGTATCACAAGAAGGTTGGAACCAGACATCACAGGGGAAAAGGAAAATTTAAATATCGGTATAGCCAATGCCCTCTAAGGTGGCCCAACATAAAAACAAATGATCCAATAGTGTGAAGCCCCCAACTGATTTCACTCATTTCCCCTGTGATGTCTGGTTCCAACCTTCTTGTGATATCTCAGGGTATATCTCCCTTAAGTGTGTCTTGACCACCCAACTGCCAGCTAGAACCAGGGCTTAGGTATCCTGGGTGGCAAGATTTAATGAGTAGCTTTTATTAATTCCTAGGTAATAAAATTTAAAAATAAGTCTTCAGATGCATTTAAAAATGTGTCATGTATTATTTTAGGCATGTGAGCTATGAAATAATGGCAATAATGATGTGTTTAAACCCATTAAATCATGTAGCTGGCTGAAAGTGTTCCATAAAATAGAGTGGGAGTAATAACTGTAGGTCAAATTGAATTCTGAAAGATGACCACACAGGGACCAGGCAGGCTCAAGAACATGAATATACTCTGACGCAGAAATCATTTTAATGGAATTTCCTGCGTTTCACAGAGAACACATGCAGTTCATAAGACAAAGATAGCATGAAGGTGTAGATAGTCAATCATTGGTTCAGACATCAAATAGGATGGCCAGTTGGGATAGTTCAAGGCATAAATAAATGGGCATCACATGTTTGTGGAGTTATTTTCCTGATGCTCTTGGCTAATAGTTAAAAATATGTAGTGCAGATTTCCCTAATAGAACTTACCATGACGAATTGTATTTTACTGCACACTGATCTGCTTCCTCAAGCAGCCTGTAGGTTCCTTCTTGAGGAGAAGTAACGGTGGTGGTGGTGATGGTGGTAAGGGGATGAGGTGGTAATAAGTAATGGGACAAAGATGATGATCCTGAAAGCAATAGCTGAAATTTATTGAGCACTTCCCTTGTGTGAGGCATTACACTAAGTCCTTCACATTACTGTCCTTAAGCTTTACCGCCGTCTTCCCCGTGGGGTAAGTACGGTCATATCCCTAACCTACAAAAGAGATATTTATTTATTTTATTATTTTTAAAAAAATATTTTATTTATTTATTCAACAGAGAGAGACGCAGTGAGAGAGGGGACATAAGCAGGGGCAGAGGGAGAGGGAGAACCGGACTCCCCGCGGAGCAGGTATTAGGGCTGGAGAAGATAAGTAGCTTAGAGCTGGTTTTTAAACCCAGATCTCTCTTGTTCGGGACACGGCCCTTATCTTCCTGGTCTTTGTCTTCTGACAGCTGGCGCAGAGCTGGCGAGGGATGGCTTTTGTTTTTGGGAAATGAAATTTGGGGCCAGGAAGAGGTTGGGCTTCCTCATAAGTGCCACAGTAACAGAACGGGCTGCCCCAGTGGGGTGACCTCCCTGATTCTAGGGATTCTTGAACTGGGTGGGCAACTGGATTAGCTTAGTGGTTTTTAAACTGTGTTTTACAGAGTTACTTCAGAGATGACCTGAATGGGGTGAAATACAAGCCTAAAGGGCAGTCTCTGGACTCTCCTCTGCTTTTACCAGAGTAGCACTGTTTTATCTGATTTATAGATTCAGGTTCTGTGTGAGGCTGTCTTTGAATAAAGATTCCTGATGCTACAAACATGTCCAAAGTCTTTAGACCAGGTGATCTCTAAGACCTTGTCTAAAATTAACATTGTTTGGTTTGGTCAAGGTCTTGTGCTAGTTGAGTGGCGGAGCTTGGACTAGAATCTGGGTCACCTGGTTCTTTCTTCTAACCCATGCTTTCCTGATGCCTAGATCTAGTATCTTCTTCCTCAGACAATTCACTGATAAAGTTAGTTCTCTGAGGCCCAGTAGTTTAGGGAAAAGAACTGAAAGTTGGATGACCTTCATACAAAACCTGACTCCTCCACAAATTAGCTATAGAATCTGGAGCAATCATTTATTTATCCATCAAATATTTATTCTACCTCACTACGGACCAGGCAGTGTTTGGTGCATTGGAAATATACTAGTGAACAAGGTAGACAGAATCCCTGCTCTCATCAAATGCTCATTTAAAGTGGTGATACAGAGGGGCTGTAGATGGCTCAGTCAGTTGAGGGTCTAGCTCTTGATTTCAGCTCAGGTCATGATCTCAGGGTATTGGGATCTAGCCCCACATTGGGCCCCGCATTGGGCTCCATGCTCAGCGGGGAGTCTGCTTGTTCCTCTCTCTCTACCCCTCCCCTGCTTGTGTGCTTGCTCGCTCTCTCAAATAAAAAAATCTTTAAAAAATAAATAAAAATAAAGTGGTGATACAGAGAACAAAAAGATTGGTAAACAAGATAATTTCTACTAATAAGGACCACCACACAGGTGGAAAAAAAAATAAAATGGTAAGATCAGACAAGGAAGTGAGAACCCCAGAACGAGGGTCTACCTTGGGCTTTAAGAGGGGTTCTTGATGAATAGCTCTTTACTTTTTCACCTTCCAACAGGAGGAAAAATTCTCTTAAAAAAAAAACAAAACAAAACCAAACCCAAAAAACAAAAATCAAGAAACTGAAACAAAACAAGTAGATCCATGTCTCTTCCCAGTTGTATCCATTCTTTTGATGTTGGGTGACCTGTACTCAATGGGAAGGAGCAGACATACATGCGTCTTCTTTTTTTTTTTTTTTTTTTTTTTAATTTTTTTTTTTTTTTTTACAGAGAGAGACATAGTGAGAGAGGGAAAACAAGCAGGGGGAGTGGGAGAGGGAGAAGCAGGCTTCCCGCCGAGCAGGGAGCCCGATGTGGGGCTCGATCCCAGGACCCTGGGGTCACGACCTGAGCCGAAGGCAGACGCTTAACGACTGAGCCACCCAGGCGCCCCCCATACATGCGTCTTCTGAGACTCCATCTTCAGAAGGCTTGCCTGGGACATGTAGGCACTCAGCACATCCTTCAGTAGGAATGAGAAAGCCCCACATGTGGCACCAAGGTGTCCCAGGTTTCCCTCCCCCTTGGTTTTCACAGTCTGCCCAAACCGTGAGCAAATGTCATAAGAAGCCAACACGGGTTCCCAGGTGTTTTTGCTGTTTCCTCCTACTGTCTTGTCTTGGCAGGCAGTTTGTGTTAGTGAAAAGAAAGAACACTCCACCAGGAAACCTGAGCTCCAGTTGGAGATTTGTGACTAAACGGGCAGGTGACGTTGGGGAGTCTTAGAATTTTGGAGCACAAATAGATCTTAGGGAAATTCTTCATTTTACAGACAAGGAAATGAGATTCCAAGAGGTCAACCTTAATTCAAGGTCATTTGGTGTATGCGGACAGGTCTAGAACCTCAGATCTCATGATTTCCAGTGCAGTGCTCTTTCTGTAGCAAAATGTTCTCACTCTGTCTCTGGGCCTCAAGGACCTCATCTGTAAAATGAAAGGATTGACATGGCTCGGGGGCCTAATCAGTGCACAGATGTGCTTTGTCCGGCTAGCATGGGGCCGTCAAGTCCTTCAGTGTGAGTCCATGGGGTGGGTCATCAAGTCTCTGGTTTGACACAGACCCTGTCACTCCCATTCACCATTCTCTGTCATCTGCTCAGCCCCTGTTTGCATGAGTTTAGGACCCTGGACTAGAGGATCTCTTAGATCCCTTCCAACCTCGAACATGTCTGATCCTGAGTTTTCTCCCTTTGTACTTTTAGACAGCAGACAGAATTTCTGATGGGAAAAGAGAATCTTTTGGACCAACTTTGTCCCTTTCTGGCAGAAATACCACCCATCAAATCAGAGAGGAGTGAGAAATTACAAAAGTTGAGTCATCTCAACCCAAAGACGCCAAAATCTGACTAAAGGCAGCCTCAGCTTATTATAAATTTAACTCATAGTAAACCACCTGGCAAGATCAAGAGGTGAACCCCTTTGGGCTTAGGACTAAAGGGCCTCTGGTTGCTAAAACTCCACCCTTTCAGGGAGACCCCTGCATCACACATGCAGAAAGTATGTGAGGCTGGAACACCGTGTTTTCTGGGGTGGCGGCATCCCAGTGGATCCAATCTGAAGCTGAGTGCTGGGAGGGGCAATGTTGGCTACAGATACTGGCCTCGAATGAAACAATGACTATGCATGCTTCAGGGAATTTTATGAAGTATGAGATCACCCTGGCTGTGCTGGGCTTTCTTCACACAGCCTGTTATCTATAATTGGGGAGTTAGAGAAGGCAAGGACTTTAAATATCCCAGGGAGCCTATCCCCTGCCCTGCAGAGTAAACACCTTCTCTAGTTCTGCTATCCCCCTGCTCACAGAACACTGGCCTCAGATTCAGGGAGGCGCTTACCTCAAGTCATTCTGCAGTAGAAATACACCTTGCTGCATGGTTTGCTCGTCAAAGGACCTGTGTGGCCCAAGTGACAAAACATCAATTCCATTATACCTCATCTTCCCGATCTCTTCATTCCCCTATTTACTCACTTATTTAACAAATATTTGTTGAATATTTGCCTACCACGTACCAGATGTTATTCTAGTGCTTGGGGTACATGAATGAACAAATCAAGAAGTTCTTGTGCTTACAGTGCTTACATTCTATCTGTGCAATAGGTGATTATTCTGGATGGATCCTAAAAAGATCTAAGATTTTATGAGTACCTTCTTAGTTACCTGACAGTCTCTTCGATGGCATTTTAAGGGATGCTAAGAGTCTAAGACATGTTTTCTACACTCACTTTTCTCCTCACACCCACAATGGCTGTGAGGAGCAAAAATACGATTTCCTAGTTTCTATGGCTCTTTTTCTTCCTCCAATCCTATAACCATTAGAGAGCCTCAAGGCTTAATTATCATAGCCTGAACTCCCACTCTAGACTTCTGAATGCTGAAAATGGGCTTTTTAAACCCTGCTTTACATCTAGTTTAAAGACACTTCTTTTTGGATCCCCATGTGAAAACTCAAGATGTCTATAAATGAAATGGTCTCTCCACGACTAGCTATCCATCCTGGTTTTGATAGTTCTGTCATCAATACCAGTTTTTTTTTTTTCTTTTCCTCTCATGTTCTGTTTAAAACCTTGTCTTCACTCGCTTCTGATATCTCTGACACTCAGCTTATCTACTGACTTCTTTCATCTGGCTCCCCATGTCTGTTGGTGTCTCTTCACTGTCACTCTTCCCCCCCCCCATGCTCATTCTGGGTGGGTACATCAGCCCCTGCCCCAATCTCTCCTGCACGTGCACTCCAGACAAATGTGCCTTAAATACGGCTTTCATCTCACCACTCCCTGCTCCTATCAGACGTCTAAATCCCTTGCCAGGTTTATGATGCCCTCCGTGCCTCCCCTCTATTGATCCAACAGCTTTTTCCATTTTCCCATTTTTCTCTACATGTACTCTGCTTTTAGTCGGGTGGGTCTCTTAACATTCCTCAATTGCACAAAGCTCATTCTATTTATGTTCAAGCATTTAATTCTCAGCCAGGACAGCCTTCTCTTCTTTCTTCCCTTAGCCTAAATAGATCACACACCTATTATTTGGAATAACTCAAGTGTTACTTCCTCCATGGAGCCTTCACTGGCCAACAAATAGCCTCCTTCCTGTGGGCTTCCATGGGTCTATAGTTTGCCCATGGCATTTAGCAATCATTTACATTAGTTGTTAAATGTTTTGTCCATTGTTTCTTATATTCATCTCATCTCTCCAATGAACCAAAGCTCCTTGGCGAGGAACTATAGACTATATGTGACATATATAGTCTATTTGTACTACACTATACCACACTACACTATACTATAGAATTTTGTGCCTAAGCTTTCAAGCCTAAGCTTTTTGGTTGATTGTATTTTGGTAGACTCTACCCACATTTCCCCCATGAAATAGGAGGCTATTGAACTTCATTGTCCCTTATACCATTTTGTGCCAAAGATAAATAAAAGTTGATTTTTATTAAGAAAAAATAACTAGCCATGTTTATCCCATCTTTATGAATCCTTATTTATGTACACAGATACATTATATGTTTTCAGGCACAGGGTTTATTCTGGTGTTCTTGGCTATTACTTTTATATTAAGTTAAATCCCTCACTTTTTTTTGTCCCCTACTCACCTGATCTCAAGGAGAAAAATTATGTTAAGGGATATTAGAGAGGTTCGTGCACCTTCAAGATGGGTTTTTTTTCCTGTGAAAGAACTAAGGTTTTATAACCATTTACATAGAAGAGAAGTCACTTTATGCCTGTCAACATGAAAAATAATTTGCCTAGAAGAAACGGGAATATGGTTGTTTGCAACTTCGAACTCAATGAGCTAAAAATCTGTTATTTTCAGAATATAAATCAACTGTCAAGAATCTGTGTACCAAATGATTATGTGTTGCATATTTCTCTCTTAATTCATGCACACCATGCATTGTGTAACATTACCTCATATGCCGTAATCAGCTTGTGTCACATGCAAGATACATAAAATACATCATGAATGTCCCACTAGATATCAAAGCCATCCAAGTCTAATTTACTTATTTTAAAGATTCTTTCTAGTTCTTGTCCCAGAACATACAAACATCAGAAATCAGAAGTCAGTCTGAATGTTTGAATACCTTACTGTAGTAAATCATAATATCTCCATTTGCTATTCTTTGGTTATCTGTACATTTAGCCTGGATTTCTTTCAAGTGTACTTCTTGTTTTTTAACAACACTTTAATGCGATTTAAAAAATGTTATAAACAGGAGCCCCTTTTCATACTAAGTAGGTTCATGAACTGTGAGTTATTGCATGTGGCTCATTTACCATTTTAATCATCTATAGGATTTTCAAGAGTCAGAATTTTCTATCTTGTTTCAGAGCAGAGCAAAAATTATACTCCTTTTAATTCAAAAGAATCCATAGACCATAGGAAAATCTGCAGAAGAGAGATGATTTTCTTCAAAAGCCCCATGGACATATTGAGGTTTCTAGCCATTTGGGATCTGCGCTACCTCAGAGGAAGATAATACTCAGAATGGAGGGCACAGAAGGGAAGTGCGTGGCGCAGCCTGGCCTCCATTGCCTTTTTTTTTTTTTTCTTTTTAGCTTAGATTATTTTATTTTTAACTTCTTTATTGTTATGTTAATCATCATACATTACATCATTAGTTTTAGATGTAGTGTTCCATGATTCATTGTTTGTGCATGACACCCAGTGCTCCATGCAGAACGTGCCCTCTCTAATACCCATCACCAGGCTAACCCACCCTCCCACCCCCCTCCCCTCTAGAACCCTCAGTTTGTTTTTCGGAGTCCATCGTCTCTCATGGTTCATCTCCCCCTCCGATTTCCCCCCCTTCATTCTTCCCCTCCTGCTATCTTCTTCTTTTTTTTTTCTTAACATATATTGCATTATTTGTTTCAGAGGTACAGATCTGTGATTCAACAGTCTTGCACAGTTCACAGCACTCACCATCCATTGCCTTTTCAGTGCAGAGTATTGTATTCACAGAGCTCAGACAAAAGAGAACATGAATTTGTGAATGTGTACTCTTCATCAAGGGCACAAGCCTTATAAACACATTCCTCTACCCCACATCCATTCCCCTCTTCTGACACACACGTTATGCACCCTCTACTTTTCCCATATGCATCAGGATCTGGAACAACATAGCAGTAGCGTGGGCTGGACAGTGTGGGGAGACCCTGTGTCAAGAACAGTTACGTGCCCCTCGCCTGCCTTGGAAGAAAGAGGACTTATTCCTCTCAAGAAAACTTGCCACATTCAAACGAAAAGAAATAAGAATAGGAAGTAATCCTTACTCCTTAGAGGCTCTCATCCGTTAATATTTTAAAAAGCAAGACCTTGGGCGCCTGGGTGGCTCAGTTGGTTGGGCAACTGCCTTCGGCTCAGGTCATGATCCTGGAGTCCCAGGATCGAGTCCCGCATCGGGCTCCCTGCTCGGCAGGGAGTCTGCTTCTCCCTCTGACCCTCCCCCCTCTCATGTGCTTGCTCTCTCTCATTCTCTCTCTCTCAAATAAATAAGATCTTTAAAAAAAAAAGCAAGACCTTGTGCTTATTGAACAGAACCCTCAGTTACGGGTTAAAACTTGTGGGTTCCAGCAGTCTGAAGTGCTGAAGTTGCCATCAAGGAATCAGCAGCTGGGTATCAGGGCTCCCCAGTCATCTTCCCCCCGGGGAACTGGCTGTTTCCATACTCATCCCGGTCAGGCCTGCTGGTAAGATCCCCAATCTCAGGGTGGAGGAAGCCCTGAGCCTTCCCAGAAGACCACAGAGGAAAGGAAAACGCTAAAAATCTTGCCAACTTGGATTGTAATTTCAGTACTTTTATGACAAATTCTTGTAATGTTTACTCATTTTCCTATTTTTTTTTCCCAGAAAAGGGTATATCTCTTCCTCCCAGGGTTTTGCAAGTAACGCTGACACATTTTTGCCGCAGCTGTCATTGAACAATGCTTACTTTTCTCCTAGTTTTCATCATGAAGTTAGAATTCATTGAAGTAGGACATATGAAGTATTGTTTTTCTGTGGTTTTGAGACCATATTGAAGCAGCGGCAATAAAGGAAATGGGTGGGGAATTGCTATTAACTCTGTTGGACTTGACTGTTCCCAAATTGAACACATTATCTTTCTAGAAAGTTACTCTGAGCTCCCTAAATATGAAATTCCTTTCTTTTTGCTCTCTCCGACTTTATGTCCTCTCTTTTTAACTAATCTGAAACGTGAATTATTTTTCCTGCTAAATGGCATAGAGTAATTATGGAACAGTGCTTTGCAAATAATAGGTAGTCAATAAGTGTTCCAGAATGAAAGAAAATCAATTGTAGTTTTAACTATCATGCCTAGGAATGATGAATTCCAACAAATCATTATTTTCCTACCCTTTAAAATAATGTTTACTTCTTTCTAATGCATATTCTTTGTAGTAAATTATATATGGTATAAATGAGAAAATAAAAGATCACTCAAAATTCCCTCATTACAATGATAATATTTTTTTTAAAGATTTATTTATTTATTTTACAGGGGGTATGGAGGAGCAGATGGGGAGAATCCCAAGCAGACTTCCTGCAGAGTGCAGAGCCCAATGTGGGGCTCGATCCCAAGACCACAGCCCAAGCCAAACCAAGAGTTGGGTGCCCAACCAAGTGAGCCACCCAGGGCCCCTACAATGATAATATTTTGATGTGTATTTTCTTTTGGCATATATATATTTACATATTTATATATGTATTATATTTATATATTTAACTTTCAATTATATAGTCAGTGTTTTCCAACTTATTAAGGGCATGATTTTTAATAGAAATATCATATAATATATTATTCTATCACAATATGTTTAACTATTACCCTTTTGTTAGTCAACAAGATTCTTTATAATATTTCAATATTATAAATACTGACATGAGGATCCTGTGACCATTCTGATAAAAAAATCTGTTTTTTAGTTCTGAGTGTTTCCTTAGGGTTGATTTCTGGAATTGAAATCACTAGGTAAAGGTGTACTGGTATGTTAAGACATTTTTATTATGGACAGTTTAAAGCATAAGGAAAAGGGATAGAATGGCAATGTGAACCCCATGCACCCATTACTCAGCTTCAACAATAATCAGTTTATGGTCAGTCTTGCTTCTCCACTACCACTACCCACACTCCCTTTCCCCTCGGGGGTTATTCTGAAGCAGATAACAGGCATCTGGCCATTTGGTCCCAGAACTCACCCTTGACTTTTTCCCCTGGTCCCCCACATCCAACTATCGGCACATCCCACTGCTTTTATTTCCCAAATATACTTTGTGCCCACTCCTCTTCATCTCTGTTGGCATCACTCCAGTTCAGGGCACTACTCTCTCTCACCTAGACCACTCCAATAATCTCCTGATTGGTTTCCCTGCTTCTACTCTTGCCCATTTATCCTAAGGTAAAGATCTAATACTTCTAATAACTATTTTAAGACTAATTCCTGTAATAACGCATAATAAATTTATCTAATTCTTTAAATTTTTATGTTGAACATGTTCTTTTTTCAAAGGGTTGCAAAAAGTGTTCAGCCTGTTTCAAAGAGATCATTCTAGGTGGAACACCAACAGGTAATCTCTTGATTGAGGAGGGGAGGGAGAGATATAGGTATAGATACAGGTATATTTGGGAATATATAGATGTAATTATAATTATATGTAGATTTTGAAAACAGATATATAGTTAAAATCAGTCACTAAGTGATATCTAAAATTGGTATATCTGGACATCTTCTAAAAAATCATATATATATATATATCGATTTCAGTGGTTGAGGCATAGTTCTGCCTGGAAAGAGGAGGTTAAATTAAATGAATTTTAATTAAAGTTTCTTCTAGCCATTAAATTCTTTGAGTATATGACATTTTTTTTTTTTGTAAAGTAGGATCCACACCTAGCATGGAGCCCAATGCGGGGCCTTAACTCATGGCCCTGAGATTAGGACTTGAGCCTGAGATCAAGAGTCGGACATTTAACTGACTGACCACCCAGGTGCCCCTATGACATTTCTTGATGTGATATAAACATCCAGGTAAAAATTGAACATAAAGAAGTATATTGCTTTTGAAGACATGACAAAGATGAGCTATCAGGTAAAAGTCAAGAAGAGTTTAAGTAAATGATGGTGATGCTTACCTACTTATTAAATACAATATGTCCATTTATGTCTTGTCTGTCCCGCAGTTACTGAAGCCACTGTTGTCATGGAAAGTGTAAGGGGACTGGGATATGGTAATTTATAACAGTCTGGAAATTTGATTGTGCTGAGTCCTCAAGCTAGAAGGTCAAGTTTCTTTTTCTTCCTCCCTCCCTCTCCCCCTCCCCCTTCTTTCCTTCCTTCCTTCCTTCTTTCCTTCCTTCCTTCCTTCCATCCATCCATCATCCCCTCCCTCCCTCCCTCTGTTCCTTCCTTCCTTCCTTCCTTCCCCTCCCTCCCTCCCTCCCTCCCTCCCTTTTTTCTTTCTTTCCTTCCTTCCTTCCTTCCATTCCCTCCCTCCCTCCCTCTCTTCCTTCCTTCCTTCCTCTCCCTCCCTCTCTTCCTTCCTTCCTTCTTTCTTTTCTTTCTTTTCTTTCTTCCTTTCTTCCTTTCTTCCTTCCTTCCTTTCTTTTCTTTTCTTTTCTTTTCTTTTCTTTCACAGAAAGCAGGAGTGGGGAGGGTCAGAGGGAGAGGGAGAGAGAATCTTAAGCAGGCTCCACGTCCAGCACAGAGCCTGATGCAGCTCGATCTCATGACCCTGAGACATGACCTGAGCTGAAATCAACAGTCAGACATTTAATGGACTGAGCCATCTAGGCACCCCTAGAAGACTCTGTTTCTATCACTTCAATATTTGGAGCTCAGACTATGTCAGACAGCTCTTACCTAACACTTCTGATCTCTCTGTCTCACCAATATGGGGCAACCCACGCCATGCAGACTCCCTCCAGCTTCATGCAGATGCGGTGGCACAGCCTCTCCCTCAAGATAGTCCCAGGGCTGCTTCATGTGCCTCTCACCTCCTGCACACACTTTCTCCCCAGGAAAGCCTGCCCTAAGCCTGTGCTTAGAGGAATGAGAGTTATTGCCTTGTGGGGCAAAACTTAATGGATCTGTGCTCCTTCCTTTCCTTTCCTGGATACGGTTCTGAGAAGCATTTCATCGTGCTCTGTGTCCACTTGCTAACACATCCTGACATGACTCTCCCTCTTTCCCTGTACTGGACGACACCCTCTGCTGTGGTAGGCAGCCTCTACATGCCCCCTGGGGTCCTGCCTCATAGTATTCACACCCTTGTGTAATCTTCTCTCCTTGATTATGGGCTGGACCTAGTGATTATTCTAAAAACAGAATATGGCAATGGTGATAGAATGTCACTTCTGAGATAAGATTATAAAAAGACTCTGACTTCCATCTTGTTTGCCCTCTTTTGCTCTCTCTCTCCCTCTGGGGGTTTGGTTCTGGAGAAAGCAACGGGTCATGTTGTGAGCCCTGTGGAGAGGCTCATATGGCAAAGAACAGATGTCATAGACCAATAGCCAGTGAGGACGTGAAGATCCTCCCCCAGTCCACCCCCAAGGGACCTTCATTGCACCTTGTCCCACTGCTGCCCCAGCAGATACCTTGTTGCAGCCCTACAGGGGACTCTGCCTGAGAGGCGCTGGGCTCAGCTGCTCCGGGATTCCTGATCCACAGAAACTGTGCGTTAATGAATGTGTTACTTTAAACAGTAAACTTTTGGAGTATAATGGAGCATCTGTAACACAACAATAGGTAACAAATGCATCCTACACCCTACATCACCCCTCTCTTTCACTTCTGTTCCCTGGGCTCACATTCCCCAGGAAAGTGCTCACAAATAGGATTTTTGTATCACATGGTTTTTTGGGGAACTTTGACTAAGACATATCTTCTTCATGTTCTCTGGTATTTATTTACTCATTCTCTCTGTGATGTGTAAGCCTCCCCTTTATTTATTTATTTAGCCTAGAATAAGGTAAATCCTTCTGATTTGCTCACTCCCCTTTTTTTTCAGCTGAGGATAATTTTCCTCAGTGTGGTATTTTTGGTTGTTATTTCTGTACCAGGTTTTCTCATTTCTCTCTTGGGAACGCTAACAAGTTTTTGGCGTCCATCTCCCTTTCCTGTCCTCCCTGCTTGTTATCTTCTCTCTCATCTCTCTCTCTCTCTGAAAATTTTTTTTCCTTTGCATTCTGAAGTAGGTTCTCATGTTGGTTTTTCACATTTCTGATTCAGTTTTCAACTAAGTTATTTCCATTACCAACTCCAAACAATAGTGACTTCTCAAATTGATGAAGGTACCTTTTATGAAAAACCCTTAGATATTTTTAATTAAATTTTATATTGCCCTTTGGTTGATAAATCTATTTTTGAGATACAGAAGATTCTGGTAATAGCCTAGAACCCTGGGGGACTTAGGAGAGGGACAAATCAGTGCAGGACCAGGGGCACAGTTATGACTTGAGGACAAGGTAAAGAGAGTGAAGCGGGGGTGTGTGTATTACCTTGCTTTAGTAACAAGCCCAACTACATTATAATCAGCCTACATGTTTCCCATGAGAAGTGCCAGCCAGACAATACCTTGCGCTCATGTCTTCCCCTGAGGCTGCACATTGCCTTTCTCTGATTTCTTACCCCCTTCAAAGCTACACTTAATATTCACTTGAATTAGGTTTCATCTATATCAGAATATTTAGGGTGGGACCACACTACCATGATTTGTTCCAGGAATGGCCTTGGCAGTAAGCAAGTAGTGTCTTTATTTCATAGCTGGGAAAAACTGGTTCACAGAGAAGTTAAATAATTTATCCAAGATCAGAAATCTGGGGGCAGAGCAGAGAACTTTATAACATTCTTCTATTTTCAGAAATTCTTCATTTTAACAATTGCACTGTTTTGAAATAAGATAGTTATGAAATTTTTGTTTTTGTTTTTTAATTTAAATTGGGTCTTACCTTTGGTGAAATTCTCAAAATTTGTCTTCAGTACATAGTCTTCTATTTCTGTGGTCTTTTTCTCCTTCCCTCTTCTTCCCATTTCTGCTTATCTGTAATGTTTCAGCCAAGGATCCCTTATCAAAACCTGGTCTTAGCAAAGGAGCTGAATCTATACCCTCATACAAGAAAGGTATTTATTAATGTTTAAGATATTCTCCCTATGAATTACAAATATATGAATCTTGTGGAATTTGGGGGACTTGAAAAGTTAGAATGGAGGGTGAAGGAACTGAGGTGAAGAGTGGGGAAAGAAGTGTGGAAAAATTTCTTTTCTTGACCCATATAACTCACTACCTAAGTTCTACTTACTTCTGCTGTCGGAATATGCCTTGCAGTGACTAGCAGGATGTCCTGGGCAGAGTGCACCAGGAATAGTTATCTTGCTTGCTCAGGCTTACGTGTGTGTGTGTGTGTGTGTGTGTGTACACACACACACACGTATATATATAACTCTTATTATTTTTCTTTTTAGTTCAACACAGGGCTTGAACTCACAACCTTGAGATCAAGACTTGAGCTGAGATCAAGAGTTGGATGCTTAACCAACTGAGCCACCCAGGTACCCCAAAAGACTTTATTTTTGACAGCAGTTTTAGGTTCATAGCAAAATTGAATGGGAAGTCCAGAGAGTTTCCATGTATCTCTTAACCCCCACCTCTCCCCACAGCCTTCCTTACTACCAATATCCTGTACCAAAGTGGGATATTTGTTATAATTGATGAGCCTACATTGACATAATAATAATCCGCATAATAATCCTCCAAAGTCCATAGGTTATACGAGGGTTCACTCTTGGTGTTGTACATTCTCTGGGACTGGACAAATGTATAATGACATGTATCCATCATTATAGTATCACACAGAATAGTTTCACTGCCCTAAAATTCCTCTGTGCTCCACCTATTCATCTCTCTTTCCTCTCTAAACTCTGGAAAACAGTGATCTTTTTACTGTCTCCATAGTTTTGTCTTTTCCAGAATGCCATATAGTTGGAATCAGATAAAACATAGCCTTGTCAGATTGACCTCTTTAACTTGGTATAACATTGAAGATTTCTCCATGTTTTTCAATGGCTTGATAGCTTATTTCTTATTAGTGATAAATAATAGTCCATTGTCTGGATGTATCCATTCACCTACTGAAGGACATTTGGTTGCTTCCAAGTTTTGGCCATCATGAATAAAGTTGCTGTAAACATTCATGTGCAGGTTTTTGTATGGAGTAAGTTTCCAAGTGGAACATGATTGTTGGACTATATGGTAAGAGTATGTTTAATTTTTTTTAAATTTTATTTTATTATGTTAATCACCATACATCATTAGTTTTTGATGTAGTGTTCCATGATTCATTGTTTGCATATAACACCCAGTGCTCCATTCAGTACGTGCCCTCTTTAATACCCATCATCAGGCTAACCCATCCACCCACCCCCCTCCCCTCTAGAACCCTCACTTTGTTTCTCAGAGTCCAAGAGTATGTTTAATTTTGTAAGGAACTGCCGAAACGTCTTCCGAAGTGGCTGTACCATTTTACATTCCTACCAGCAATGAATGAGAGTTCCTGTTGCTCCACATCCTTATCAGCATTTGGTGTTGTCAGTGTTTTGGCCAGTCTCAGAGGTGGGTAGTCCTATTTGTCGTTTTGACTTGCAATTCCCTGATGACAAATGATGTTTAGCATCTTTTCATATGCTTATTTGCTATCTGTAATTCTTCTTTGGTGAGATGTTTTAAATTTTTAAATCTGTTTGTATGTTTTCTTACTGTGAAATTTAAGAGTCCTTTGTATATTTTGGATAACAATCTTTTATCAGATAGGTCATTTGCAAATATTTTCTCCTAGTTTGTGGCTTGTCTTCTCATTCTCTTGAGGCTCAGGCTTCTCTACAGGTATCTTCCACTTTTTGAAAGTTTGCATTACCCCACTTCACTTTTACAAAAGACCTACATTAGTACCTGCTTTCACTAACTAAAGAAATCTTAGGATTTTTGCCTTTTTTTTTTTTTTAAGATTTATTCATTTATTTTAGAGTGCACGAGTGATGAGGAGAGGGGCAGAAGGAGAGAATCTTCAAGCAGACCCCTCCCCACCCCCCTCTGAGCACAGAGCCAACCATGGCACTTGATCCCACTACCCATGAGATCCTGAGCTGAGCTGAAACCGAGTTGGTTTCAGACTGAGCCACCCAGACGCCCCTTAGGATTTTTGCTTTTATGGAAAAAAGGTGAAAAGCAAAAACAGTGTTCAGCATTTGCTTTGCCATGAGCCATTACAGAGGCAGCACACCCCCAGCAGCGACCGTGGGACCGCCAAGCTCCTTCCCTGGGAACTATACCCAGCATCTCAGCATCAAGCTGCCATAGCTTCGAAATGTGTCTGTGAGCATCTGTGCTTTATCTCAATTTATTCTGTGCATCTGCTAGCAAGATGTGTCCTGAAATATCAGAAAAGCCTAAGCGGAAGTTATTTTTTGGGTCTGGGAATGCTCAAATTTTTTTCTATATAAGTTAATGGTGATTGCTTCTTTGTTTTACACCATTTCAGCTTTGGAGAAGTTTCATAGGAATGCTCTACTTTTGGATAAGGAGGGCAACCTGTATATGAAGAAAGTAGTTTCTTTTTCATGTTCATTTACTTACTTGTTTCTGAGAAGCAGCCAACAGAGCTGAGGTGACAAGAAAAGAACATTATGTTCTGGTAACCATGGAGTAGGGAGGTCCTAAAAAGGACAGTTAGTTTCTGTTTTCAGCTGGTGGGTTGCATATATCTCATCACTAGAAGCTATATGGAGATTAAGTAATGGAGTACCGAGGTTTACCTAGAGATTTCTTCTATATTCTTTGGAGCTTTAGGGCCTTGTTGCTCTTCAGAAGTTACAGATCCCAAATCTGTGTCAGTGTATCATATTGGCCGTAGGATCAGCCCTGTATAAATAAAACTGATAGGTCCCAATAAAACTAATTAGCTCCTCCAGTGTATAGTGATTTCATTGTGGGGCTACTTTGCATTTCTTTGATAACTAATGATATTGAACATATTTTCATATGCTATTAATATAATCTTTTGTGAAATGTATTTTTTAAAATTTTAAAAAAAATATTTATTTGACAGAGACAGGGAGAGAGGGAACACAAGCAGGGGGAGTGAGAGGGAGAAGCAGGCTCCCCATTGAGCAGGGAGCCCGATGTGGGGCTCGAACCCAGGACCCTGGGATCATGACCTGAGCCGAAGGCAGACGCTTAACCGGCTGAGCCACCCAGGCGCCCCATCCCTTTGCCTTTTCTTAATAGCGTCTTTGATGTTTTTAGTTTTGATGAAGTTCAACTCATTATTTTTTTCCTTTTATGATTGGTGCTTTTGTTTTCCCCATCTAAAAAGATCTTTGCCTATTCAAAGGTCACAAAGATATTTCCCTATATTTTTATCTAAATTTTCTTTAATTTAAAAAAAATTTATCTTTTACATAGGTCCCTTTTAAGATTTTTATGTAGTGTTAGAAAAAGTCAAGGCTAACTTTTATCTGTATGGCTATCAGTTTTACAGCATTATTTATTGAGAAAACTGTCCTTTCTTCATTGACTTACCTTGGCACTTATATCAAAAATCAATGACTTGTATACATGTGGGTCTGCTTTTGGACTCTCTAATTTATTTCATTGATCCATGAACTATCCTGTCACCACACTGTCTTGATTACTTAATTATAGCCTTAAATATAGTCTTTAATTAAATATAGACTTAAATATAGTCCTCTAGCTTTGTGATTTGTTTCAAATGAACTTCTGGTTCATCTAAATGTGTAGCTCCATTCCTCCTAGCTCCTTCCTCTTACAACTAAAAATCCTTTAGTTTTTATCCTTTATTTTATTTTATTTTTTTAAAGATTTTATTTATTTATTTGGCAGAGACACAGCAAGAGAGGGAACACAAGCAGGGGGAATGGGAGAGGGAGAAGCAGGCCTCCTGCTGAGCAGGGAGCCCAATGTGGGGCTCGATCCCAGGACCCTGGGATCAGGGCCTGAGCCAAAGGCAGACGCCTAACGACTGAGCCACCCAGGCGCCCCTTATCCTTTGGTTTAAATCCTTGTGCATTTAACACAACCATGAGCTTAGGAAGACTCTGAAAGATAGAAAAAAGAAGATGGGCTGCCTAGGACCTCAGGACTTAAGGAAGAATAAGGTGATGAGTTTCTGGGTTTCTCTATAGCCTCTCCTTATATCTTGAACCAGGAGCTGTGGAAATCTCCAACCCAGATGACCAACAGGTACAGACACAAACAACTCCCAACCTTCTCCTGGCAAGTAAGTAACAAATAACTCTGTTCTCCCTTGCCAAAGTTTGGGAAAGGGATGGCCTAACAACAAAATATTTTAGGCAATACCAGCCCTACTCCATCCAAACCTACTCCATCTCCAATGGAGAAACCACACCCCTCTCCCCTATCCCACAAAAACAAACTATGTGCTCCAGTCCCCCCAGTGGGTATCAGCAGGGCCGAGTGGGAAGCTGATCTTCCATTTCCTGCCCAGTGGAAGCACATGGTGCTCTGATTTCTATGCCAGGGTAGTGTCTACAGAGTCCAGTGGTCAGTTGAGTCTCCATGCCCACCCAGAAGCCACAAGAAATAAGGTGGCAGTGCTAGTCACCACTAGGTTGAAGGGAGAGGTAGACACATCCACAGTTATCCTTGAGGATCTCAATACCCCATTCTCAGCAATTGATAAAATTAATGAACAGCAAACTCTTCGGCTATTCTTAGTCCTTGTATTTCCCCTAAAAACTTTGAATCAGTTTTTCAATTTTTGAATAAAACTCTACTGGAATTTTAATTGGGATTATGTTTATAGGTTGTACATTTCTAGGCCAATTTAAGAAGCATTGACTTACCAATATGGAGTCTTTCAAGATATAAACTGATATCTTTCCATTTATTTAGGTCTTTATTTTAGTAATGTTTTATAATTTTAGTGTACAAATCTTACACATATTTTATTAACTTTATTCCTATGTATTTCATATTTTTGATAGTATTTTAAATGATTTGTTTAACAAAAATGTCTATTTGGCCTTGGAAGATATTTTTGCTGGATATAGACTTTGGCGCTGACAATTTTTTGTTTGTTTCAGTACTCTAAAGATATTATTCCAGAATTTTCTTGCCTTCATTGTTTCTGATAAGAGGTCAGTATTCACTTGTGTCATTGTTCCCTGGTACATGATGTGTCATTTTTGTACCTCCTTTTAAGATTTTCTCTTAAGGGGCGCTTGGGTGGCTCAATCATTTAAAGGTCTGCCTTCAGCTCAGGTCATGATCCCAGGGTCCTGGGATCGAGCCCCACATTGGGCTCCCTGCTCAGCGGAGAGCCTACTTCTCCCTCTCTCTCTCTGCCCTTCCCCCTGCTCATGCTCTCTCTCTCTCAAATAAATAGGATCTTTTAAAAAAATTAAAGATTTTCTCTTCATCTTTGCTTTTCAGTAGTATCAGCATAGTTTTCTTCATATCTGTTCTTCTTCTTGGGATTACCTGATTACCTTCAATCAGTAAATATAACTTTCTCCAAAGTAGGAAAATCTGTGGTCACTATTATTCAAAAATTTTTCTGGTCTCTTCTCTCTCTCCTCTCCTTACATAACTTCAAATACATGCCTGTTAGATGTTGATAAGGTAAATCCTTTAGGCTCTGTTAATTTTTTTTCCAGCCTTTTTCCCTGTGATCTTTATACTGGATAAATTTCTATTGATTAATATTCAAGTTTCTTGACTCTTTTCTCTATCATCTCAATTCTACTGTTAAGTTCATCCAGTTTTTGCATTTTTGGGGGGGGTTCTTTTTTATAATTTCTGTTTCTCTGCCTTTTCATTATGGGCATGTTTCCCTTTACTTCACTGATCAGAATATACCTACTTTAAAAATTCTTGTCTGCTAATTCCAACATCTGGAACATCTCAGGGTTTGTCTCTATTGACTGTCTTTTTTTCCTGAAAATTGCTTGTATTTTCCTGTTTGTTTGTGTGTTGAATATTTTGGATTGCATCCTGGACATTGTGAATTTTAAGTTGTGAAGACTTTCAATTTTATTGTATTTCTCCAGAGAGTTGTGGTTTTGTTTGGTTTAACAGGCAGTTAATTTTGCTGTACTCAAACTATGGACTCTGTCTCTTGAGCAGTAATTCAAATTGCAGCTCAGTTCTTACATCCTTAACTGGATTGGTTGCAGTCTGTCCACCTATGCAAATTCAAGGGTTAGGCAGGTATTTGGGATGAGTATATACACAAAATGTGTAGCTCCCCATCTCTGTGTTCTCTTTTGGGATTCCACTCTCATTTTTAGCAACTGAGTTGCTCCAAACTTTGTATTCTGTTTCTTTAATCCTGACAGACTGTGACTTTTAAAGGTTTAGTCACCCTGCACAATGCTGGTTGCAGTCTGTCTTCAGACTTAAAGTTGTAAGAAATAGGGTATACACCCTGTTCCATTTCCTTCCTTTAGGTGTCATTTTCCCTCCAGAACCTGCTTTTGTTCACAGTCCAGTCTTTCAGATAATTTTGTTGTTATTATTGTTTGTTTTGTTTTCATGTTTTTTTTCTCCAGAGTTTATTGTTCTGGTAGAACGGTCCAGTAAGAGGTTATTCAGTCAAACTAAAGGTACAGTACCCAATGGCATTGTTTAAAAATGTTTTAATCCATTTTACAATATTTTTTTGTTTGCAAGTAGAATTATAATGATCTTTTTGTATAATGACCTGTGCCTTGTGTCCTTACTGAATTTACTTTACAGTTGTAGTCACTTATTTATAGATTCTTAGTATATTTTATATACATGATCACTTTGTCTGTGGCCATTGTACTTCTCTCTCTCTCCAGTCTGTATGTCTTTCATTTCTTTTTTGTACCTAATAACATTGGTTCCAACTCCCAGCACAACATTGAATACAAGTGGTGAGATCAACTACCCCGCCTTGTTCCTTATCTAAAGGTGATGGCATTTGGTCTTTCACCATTAAAGCTGATGTTAGTGTAGTTTTTTCATAGATCCCTTTTATCAGGACATTCCCTATATTCCTAGTTTGCTGAAAGCTTTTATAATAATTTGGTGTTTAATTTTGTTAAATGCTTTTTCTGTATCTCTTGAGAAAAGCAGATGGGTGTTCTCTTTTAATCTATTAATATGGAGATTTACATTGATTTTTTTTAAAAGATATATATATATTTATTTTAGAGAGAGAGAGAAAGAGAGTGGGGTAGGAGCACAGGGAGAGAAACTCAAGCAGACTCCATGCTGAGTACAGAGCCCAATGCAGTGCTTTATCTCATGACCCTGAGGTCATGACCTGAGTCAAAATCAAGAGTTGGATGCTCAAATGACTGAGCCACCCAGGTGCCCCTACATTGATTTTTGAATGTCAAACCAACTTTACATTCTTGGGATAAACTCCACTTGTTCATAATACATTTTCCCTTCTATATATTGCTTGGTTCAATTTGCTAAAATTTTGTTGAAGATTATTGCCCCCACAATTCTAAAGAATATTGACCTGTCCTTCATTTTCTTGTAATGTTTTTATTTGGTTTGGTATCAGGACAATGATGAGTTTATAAAATGAAGTAGGATGTGTTTGCTCCTCTTTTTTTTCTGAATGAGTTTTTGTAGGATTGTTAATATTTCTTTCATAAATGTTTGATAAACTATACCAGCGAAGCTATTTGTATGTGGTGTTTTCCTTGTAGGAATATTTTTAATTATGAATTTAATTTCTTTAGTAGCTATAAAGTCTCTTTAAGTTTTCTATTACTTACATATCAGTTTCATAATTTATGCCTTTCAAGAAATTTTTGCATTTCATTTATGTTGCCAAATTCATTGGCATGTATTTATTCATGATTACCTTTCAATGTCTGTAGGATTTTTTTTTTTAAAGATTTTATTTATTTATTAGAGAGAGACACAGCAAGAGAGGGAACACAAGTAGGGGAGAGGGAGAAGCAGGCCTCCTGCCGAACAGGGAGCCCAATGCGGGGCTCGATCCTAGGACCCTGGGATCACGACCCGAGCCCAAGGCAGACGCTTAATGACTGAGCCACCCAGGCGCCCCTGTCTGTAGGATTTTTAATAATGTCCCCTCTTTTATTCCTGATAGTGGTAATTTGTGTCTTCTTTCCTTTTATCTTGAAGAGTGCTGAACTTATATTATCCATAACAGGCTTTTAGGAATGTTGAAAATATTGGACTATACCCTGGGAAGGAGGTGTCACCTTGGGCTGTGTGCTTCCCTGTGGCCAAGGTAATGCTCAGTTATGGCTATGGCTATGCACTGTTAGCAGTTAACATTCCCAGCAACTGGAGGATGGGTGCATAGGCTCAGAAGAGGAGATCTTGGCATAGAATAGCATTATCCACTTTGGAAGAGAAAACACATTTTTTAAAAATTTTAATTTTTAATTTTTTTAAGTAATCTCTGCACCCAGCATGGGGCTTGAAATCACAACCCCAATATCAAGAGTTGCGTACTCTGCTGACTGAGCCAGCCAGGCACCCTGAGAAAAGATATTTTGAGTATAAGATAAAGTTTGAGTAAAAGCAGGTGTTAAATAGCAAGAGATTTACAGAGCCAGTCTGAAATTTAGTGAGGGCCAAGGGGAGAGAGTAGATGTGGAAAGGGCCCAAACAATGCCTACTAACTTGGGTCCCCTGGGTTCCTAGAAGCCTAGGAAAGTAGTAATGTCTATCCTTGAAGCAGTGATCAGTCTGCTAACTAATGATAATCAACTTTGCTTTCTAATGCTGGTTATTTTGTGCTGATGGGCACCTAGACTGATGAAAATGGATATTTATTTTTACTCAGTAAATATGAAGAAAATCTTTCAAGCATGGGTCTCTGGTTAAGAATTAATGAAAGGAGGGGTGCCTGGGTGGCTCATTTGGTTAGGCATCTGCCTTCGGCTCCGGTTGTGGCCCCAGGATCCTGGGATCAAGTCCTGCATCAGCAGGGAGCCTGCTTCACCCTCTCGCCCCACTTGTGTTCTCTCTCGCTATCTCTGTCGCTATCTCTGTCTCTCCCTCTCAAATAAATAAATAAAATCTTTTTTAAGAATTAATGAAAGGAGACTTTGGTGGTAAAAAGTTGGAGGTTAGTGGTCTGAAGCATCAGGTGAAAACATTCTAGTTTAAAATCAACAACCGGAATATACCTCTAGGTTCCTGATCAAGAGAGTAATTCTAAAGTATTCTCAAATCATAAGTTAAGAGCTACAGATTTAACTCTGGAAATGTAAATTTGTTGTTGCAGATTATAAACAGGTTTTATTTTGATTTTTAAAAATTTTTATTTTTTCTTTCCAATTTTTATTTAAATTCCAGTTAGTTAATATACAGCATATGTATTAGTTTCAGGTGTAGAATTTAGTGATTCAACACTTACATACAACACCCAGTGCTCATCACAAGTGCCCTCCTTAATCCCCATCACCTATTTAACCCATCCCCCACCACCTTGCCTCCAGGGACCCTCAATTTGTTCTCTATAGTTAGGAGTCTGTTCCTTGGTTTGCCTCTCTTTTTTCCCCCTGATGTTCATTTGTTTTGTTTCTTAAATTCCATGCATGAGCAAAATCATATGGTATTTGTCTTTCTCTGCCTGACTTATTTTGCTTAGCATAATACTCTTTAGCTCCATCACATCATTGCAAATAGCAAGATTTCATTCTTTTCGATGGCTGAGTAATATTCCATTGTATATATATACACCACATCTTTATCCATTAATCAGTTAACAGGCATTGGGCTCTTTCTGTAACTTAGCTATTGTTGATAATGCTGCTATAAACATTGGAGACAGGTTTTAAAAAAAAATTGTCTTCTCTTAAAAGAATAAAAAAACATTTGAAAGCTTTCTTTTATTGATGTCATTTGAGTATCCACATGCAGTTATAATATTTATCATTCACAAATCATCCAGAAGTGAATGCAATTACATGAGTGTAGTGTCTTAGTCATTCCCAAAATTCTGACCACAAATGGAGGTTTGCAGTCTTTTTTCTCCTGGTATTTGCCAGGAGCAGAGTCTGTTTCTGGTATTTAGAGGGTATCCCTTCTTTCCTATTTAGTTACTCAAAATTTCTACCTTTCTTGTTATTAGAATCTGTTCCCAAGAATATATCTGAAACTCAAAGGACAAATGCTGGTTAACAACAGGGTTATCCCTTCCAGGTCGATTTGCATGTTTATTAGGAATCAAAACTCTAAACTATAGGAAAATTCAATTTTAATTACCTGGTAAATATAATTTCTTATAGGTGCTCACCGGTCTAAACTCCCAGTCTCTCCAAAACAACCCTCTGCATCTCCTTTGTCTAGTGGTTACTCCAGCTCAGCTGAGCTGTCTTTAGAACTTCCACATGTAACAAGCATCAAACTCACCATCTTCTTCCTTCCATATTCCCAGTTTCTCTCCTCCTCCAGTCTCATTTCTGGTCATCCCCCATCCAACCAGTTTCAAGTCTCACTGTCATCTTGGGCTTCACCTCTCCATTGCTTTTTATATCCAGTCATTTACCCAGCCGTGATGCTTCTACCATGAAATCACACAGTAATTTTTCTATTCTGTTTCATGTGTGCTGCCACATCCCTGGAGCTCACCCTCATCACTAAGACCCAGAGGCTGCATTAGCTTCCTGACCTCCTTTCTTAAAAAGGTTTCTGTTCTTGGGGCGCTTAATAGCGCTTGGGGCACTTAACCAATCTTCAGTTGATTAAGTGACTGCCTTCGGCTCAGGTCATGATCCTGGAGTCCCTGGATCGAGTCCCGCATCGGGCTCCCTGCTCGGCAGGGAGTCTGCCTCTCCCTCTGACCCTCCCCCCTCTCATGTACTCGCTCTCTCTCATTCTCTCTCTCTCAAATAAATAAATAAAATCTTTAAAAAAAAAAGAAAAAAAAAGGTTTCTGTTCCTCTGTCCCTCCAGCATAGTGACAGAGAATTAATTTTCTAAATCATGTCACTCCCATGTTCTATAGTCTTTAATGAGGTATATTTCCTTAAGTCCCTCAGTCTTCTGGCTCCACTTCCTAATCTCGTCTTTCACTCTTCTTCTCCTTTATAGGCCACCTGGTTTTGTCCATTTTCTAAACAGGTGGATACTTCCCTGTCTTTGGCCCTCCCTGTATGAGAGTTCCTCTTCCCATGGGAGAGAAGGGCTCTGCTACTCACCTATAAAAGATTGTCACAAGTTTTCAACCTTTCCCTCATCTCCTTTTTCTTCCATGGCCTCTCTGGCGTAGAGTTCTCACTTTCTCCTCTGAACATCTAGATCTCCAATTCTCTACCTACTTAGTATTTAAGTATGTTGGTTCCATTTTCTTAGTGTACAGGTTAAAAATATTATATTAGACATATCTATGACCCTGTGTCACCCTTCAACTGAAGGAGGGTCCCAGGCTGACCTTTTCTTTCGTGGAACACATGGGAGAAGCTGAGAGAAGGGAGAAATAACTCTACCCAACCAAGGGCTTGTGGACAGGGAGGTAGGTTGAAGAATCCCAGGAGAGAGGGGAGGGAGGAGAGGAAGAGAACCAGGGTGAGGGTAGGTGAAGTGGTTGATCTGAGAGATTTGGAGAAAGAGAAAAGAGGAGTTGAGGGAAGGATTTCTACAGCAGAGAAAGTCTTGCCATGTGTGGTGTGGCACAATTTTCCCTTTACACCTCCTCAAGAGAACTTCAGTAAGGATTTATGTAACTTTTTATTGAAGATTGCGTCAGATGTTTTCTCATTAAGTCAGGTTCTGTTTCGTGTGTGTGTGTGTGTGTGTGTGTGTGTTATGGACTGAATATTTGTGTATCCTCAGAATTCATATGTTGAAGTCCTAACTCCCAGTGTGATGGTATTTGGAGATTGGATCTTTGGGAAGTAATTAGGGTTAGATGACATCATGAGGATGGGGCACCCATTATGGGATTAGTGGCTATAAGAAGAAGAGAGAGAGATTGTTTGCTCTCTGCCACATGAGGATGCAGAGAGAAGGTCACCATCTGTAAGCCAGGGATATGGTCCTTACCAGTGAAGAAGAGCAGAATATGCCACCCTGAAATATGTCATTTTGGCATATTATTTTAAATTAAATTTCCCTAAAAAACAGTTGGTACAAGGACACTCTGATCTTCCTTAGTCCCCTTCAAAGCAGAAAATAAATCTCCCATGTGACAGGTACCCTCCCTGAACCAGGAGGGTACAAGTCATCCCTTACCACCAGAAATAAGGAAGTTAGGGTCGAAACTGTGTAAACAAACCTTGTTGCTTCTTCACTTACTTACTACCCCAAGTCCAAACTTCTTTGTCTTGTCAATTCTTCACAAATTTATTATTTGTCTAAAAGATGTAAAAGCTGCCTGCTTTGATCACTTCTTTGAGTTTCATATTTTTTATGTAGCTCCTGTACATACAAAACTAAATTTTTTTCCCTGTTAATCTATCTTATGTGAATTTAATTTTTAGACCAGCCAAAGAACCTAGAAGGGAAGAAGGGAAAGTTTTCTGCCCCTACACCAGGAACTGAATAGGTCAGCACTTTAAATATTTATTTATTTAGTTTTAAATTCCAGTATAATTAACATATGGTGTTATATTAGTTTCAAGTGTACAATATAGTGATTCAGCAGTTCTATACATTACTCAGTGGTGATCAGGATAAGCGTACTCTTATTCCCCTTCACCTGTGTTACCCATTCCTCCACCTACTTCTCTTTTGGCAACCATCAGTTGTTCTCTTAAGAGTCTGGGTTTTTTTTTGTTTGTTTCTTTTTTTCTTTGTTCATTTGTTTTGTTTCTTAAATTCCACATGTGAGTAAAATTATATGGTATTTATCTTTCTCTGATTGACTTATTTCAATTAGCATTATATCTTCTAGATCCATCCATGTTGTTGCAAATGGCAAGATTTCATTCCTTTTTTATAGCTGAGTAATATTCCATTGTGTTTGTGTACATATTTATATATATGTATAATATATATTTATATGTGTATATATATTTATATATGTATAATATACCACATCTTCTTTATCCACTCATCTGGGCTGCTTCCATAATTTGGCTATTGTAAACAATGCTGCACTAAACATAGGGGAGCATGTATCTTTTTGAATTAATGTTTTTGTTTTCTTTGGATAAATACCCAGTAGTAGAATTACTGGATTATATGGTAATTCTATTTTAAACTTTTCGAGGAACCTCCATACTGTTTTCCACAGTGGCTGCTTAGCCTAGCACTTTGATCTTGGGCTTGCCAACCTTCAAAACTGTGAGAAATAAATGTCTATTATCTGAGCCACCCAGTCTATGGTATTTTGTTGTGGCAGCTTGAACAAATATAATGTGACACTATGTTGAGATTGGCTTTCAGGTTCAGAGAAGAAGAGCTAGCTAATTCTTGTGTGTGTGCACATGCACGCACACACACACACTCATCTAGTTTATAAGTTTTTTTGGCCAGTATCTTTTACTTCTCATTATTCCATGCAATACCAAGCAGTACCATGAATGAATATAAGAAACCCACCTGCTAACCTGTTTATCTTTGGTATTCCTGGACCTTTGTGCCTCTCTTCACCCAATTCCAATAGACTTGTCATAGTTTCCGGTGGGTATCCCAATGAGGTGGACGTGTTCTAGTCACTATGCAAGGAGATCCATTAGGATTTTGGAAGAAGATAAAATGGGAGAAAATGGGATATCATGATTTATAGGAAATATATATTTTGTCATTCAGGTTACCAAAATATATTTCTCATATATATTTGGTCTTTGGCCACAGTTTCTCACTCACAGCTTCCACAACTCTTGGAATTTCCTGAGTGATAAGAGGAATGGGAGCATCTTTTTTTATAATATTTAAAGCTTCAGAGACAAAAAGGTAAATGGGTGTTTTGTTGTTCATAACAGGTCCCTTTCCACCACAATTGTGTTTATGTTAATGAGATGACTTTTGGAAATCACCTAAGGATGGGGGCTGGTTGCCAGCAGAATCAACCATGAATAGAGGGGTAGAAATATTAGTCCCAACCCCTGATTCCTGAGGGAGAAGAAATGGGCTGGAGGTTGAATCAATCACTAATGGCCAATGAATTAATCAATCATGCCTATGTAACGAAGCTTCCATAAAAACAAAACAAAACAAAAAAACGGAGAGAATTTGGAGAGCTTCCAGATTGGTGAACATGTTTGGATTTAGGGAGAGTGGTGCACCCCGAAATAGCATAGAAGCTCCACCCCCTGTCCCCTGCATCTCTTCCATCTGGCTGTTCCCAAGTTATCTGTTTTGATAATAAACCTGTCATCTAGTAAGTAGAATGTTTCTCTGAGTTGTGAGCTACTCTAGCAGATTAATTAGACCCAAGAAGGGTGATGGGAACGTCTGATTTATAGCTGTTAGGTCAGAAGTACAGGAGCCAACTTGGACTTGCGATTGACACCTAAAGGGGAGGGGGCAGTCTTGTAGGAGTGAACCCTTAACCTGTAACCCAAGGAGGGGGTTGTTGGAATCTCCAGCCTGTAGTTAGTTGGCCAGAAGCACAGATAACCAAGCGGGTGTGTGACTGGCATCTCAAGTGGAGGGCAACCTCAGGAGACTGATTCCTTAGCCCGTGGAATATGATGCTATCTCTGGTAGATAGTGTCGGAAGTGAGTTGAATTATGGGACACCTAGCTGGTGTCCAAGAACTGCTCCTTGTTGTTGTGGGGAAACCCCCACCCCCACACACCTTGGAAATTGTGCATAGAACCCCTTAACACATATATGTACACACACAAAATCATCCTATAAATTTTTAATCTTTTGTATGTTTTATAAAGTACACGCAAAGTACAATTGGCATAAAATAGAAACTGCTTGGCAATTATAGCACTAGAATTGTAAATTTCCTTTAAGAGGGTAAAGTTAAGGATTTCTATACCTGGATATACTTCGGAGAGCTGGTCACTTTAGAAATACAGATTTCTAGGCCACATCTCAGACCTACTGAATCAGCATGGTGTGAGTATTCGGGATAGGAATCTGAAGTTTGACAAGCTCCTTAATTCATCTTGAAGCAACCCACCCAGGGCTCTGCATTCCACTGAAATTTAACCCCCTCGTCTTCTTGAAGAGGAAACTGAGGCTTCCAGAAGTAAAGCGAATTGCCAAGAACACAGCAGATTAGGAGTGAAGCCCAGACCAGGACCCACATTTGTCTTCTAATCCCATGCTTGTCCCATCCCTATTTCTGCGATTGATGTTCAAGCTACAGGCATCATTTTCTAGTTTCCCAGGCTCTCCTTTCTCCCATTCTATCACTCTGGACACTTCCCAGGGGTTGATTATCTGTGGAAAGTTATCTAATATGATGTCACTAATATTGTTGCTAGCAGAAAATCATGTAGAAATAGAGACATTTTCTGCTGCAGCATGTTATGTAGCACAAATGGCTTGATTTCCAGATGGAACTCATAGGAGGCAAATTTTCA
Source organism: Neomonachus schauinslandi (assembly GCF_002201575.2). Taxonomy (NCBI): domain Eukaryota; kingdom Metazoa; phylum Chordata; class Mammalia; order Carnivora; family Phocidae; genus Neomonachus; species Neomonachus schauinslandi. Next base: position 88,808,050 of record NC_058411.1, on the reverse strand, counting down.
GCTAAGTCATGTCAATTGTGATTGAAAAATACAAAAGCATTTGAGCTTTTGTAGATGTAAGAAACACAAATGAAGGATGTCTAGCATAGGTGAGTGGATATATGGCAGTCCTGGCAACAGAAACAGAGAATTTAGGGGAAGGAACGGGTTTAGGGAGTTCACTGTTATATCAGTTATCTATTTCTGTGGAATGAATTAGCTCAAAATTTAGTGGTTGCAAACACCACACATTTATTATCTCAGTTTCTGTGGGTCTCTGTGCGCACTGCTCAGCTGTGTGCCTTGAGCTCCAGGTCTCTTGCAGCTGCAATCAAGCTGTTGGCTGGGGTTGTGGTCTCAGTGGAAGGCTTCCAGGCTCACCTGTGGTTGTTAGCAGAAGTGGGTTCATCCAGGACTGTTGTACAAGGGCCTTGGGTTTTCACTGGCTATTGGGCTCTCTTGGTTCCTTGCCACAGAGCCTCTCTATAGGGCAGCTCAGAACACAGCAGTTGGCTTCCAGCAACATGAGCCAGCAGGAGAGCAAGAAAGGGCAAGCAAGATGAAATCCAAGTCTTTCTGTAACTTAATATCACAAGTGACATCTCAACACCTCTGCCACCCTCTAGCTGCTAGAAGTGAGTCACTAGGTCCAGCCCACACTCAAAGGGAGAAGATTACCCAAGGGCATGGGTACCAAGAGGTGGAGATCTTTGGGGATGATCTTGGAGGCTGCTGCCCAGCCTGTGGGAGGATGAGGTGGAGACACCCAGCAGGAACTTGGACAGCTAAATTTGAAGCTCTAGGGAGATATTTGGGCTGGAGATACAGATCTGGGAGTTAGTAGCATTTTATGAGAAGGAGGTGAAATCATGGGAATAGATAAAGTCAGCCAGGAAGAACATTTATTCTTAAGGTATCCAGTATTTACTAGTATCCACTAATTACTAACTTCTTAGAGAAAATTTAGATTGAAAGTAAAAACAAAAACCTGTAGGAAAAAAATAAATGTCACTAAGCAAAGCTACCTGTCATTCCTAACTTGATTCAAACCTTGAGATTGGCCATGAAAATTTGGGTTAGGGCATGTGGCATTTCCTGGTATGATTAGAATATTATTAAGATCCTGAGAAAAGCTAGTTGTCCACAGAAATTCCTTAAAATAGGTGACTAACTGAAACCCGAACAGTCTCCTGATGAAGAAAAATAAAGTCTAATTTGTCCTCTATCAGTTTTAAACTACTGATCCAATCTCAGTGTTTCCAACAAGCTTGGGTGATGAGTACTGTAAATATTCATATAACATGATTAATCATGGTCATTTAAAGGCCTCCTCCCACAAGCCCACCCGACCCCTCCCCTCCATCAGCACTGGGCCCAGGGCGTGTCACAGAAGCCTTGGGGAGCTAGAAGTATGTCACAGTGAAGGATGGGGAAACACCTCATAGTCTCCTTTGGCCCATGATCTTTCCTCCCTTTCTGCCTTTGCCTCATGCTCATCGGTTCCGCTGGAATGTTCTCCCAGACTGTTTCAGGCAGCCAAATCCTACCCTCCCTTCAAGGCACTGCTCAAATCCCATCTCTTCCATTAAGTCTTCCTGACTGGACAAGCCCACCCCACCCCACCCCACCTCTCTCCTCCCTGGACTTCTGTCTTGGTGCCGCCCATTTTGCAGGCTAATCCCCAGGCATTTTCTATGCTTGCTTCTGTCTTCTCCATCAGGGGTTGGCAAACCACAGCCCAGGGGCCTCATCTCATCCCACAGCCTGTTTTTATACGGCCCGCGGGCTAAGAATTGTTATTGCACTTTTAAATTGTTGAAAAACTCAAGAGAAGACTAGTATTTTGTTTCATATGAATATTATGTGATATTTAAATTTGGTGCCCATAAATATTAATTTTTGTCAGTAAATTTTGTGGAAATTTGCTTTCTTTTGCCTCTGCCCACAAAGCCTAAAATATTTAGTGACTGTCATTTTATGGAAAATTTGCTGATCTCTGCTATAGGTACTTGATGTCTCCCTCCTGAGAGAGGGTGTAAACTTTCTGGGAGGACCCAGTGCTGACACTCTATGGTGGCTTCTGCAGGGTCTACCATAGTGTGGAGCACAGAGCTGGTGTTTGGCAAATGCTGTTGAATGGAGCTAAGAGAGAAGGTGTTTTTAATTTGTGACAGCTACAATGTTATGTCCTTTCTTGTTGTCCAGGCCTTTTCTCTATTCCCCTCTGCTGTTGAGCTGGTATCTGTTATGTCTGGTAGAAAAAAAAAAAAATGACAGGGAATACCAGGGTGGGTCACAGAACTCATGGTAAACACAGATGAAATGAAGTCTGGGAAGCAGAACTTTTGTTTTGGGTGGGGAGGAACTGTTTGCTTTGGGGGATTGAGGTAATGAAAGTTATTTCAATAACATAATTTAACAGTTGTGCATGCTTTCTGCCAGAAGTACAGCTAGGCAAACCTCACCCAGGAACCTCATCTGCAAAATGTGAAGCTTAAACACTGCAGTGCTGAACAAGTTCTCTTCCCTCTTTGGCAGAACCCAAAACTATACACACGCACACACCTTGGTTAGACTGTGTAAATTGCACCATATGGACACAGACTAGAGAGGGAAGCAAAAAAAAAATAAAAACAATTGTGTGAAGGTAGTCTCATTAATAATGTGACCATTATCTATAATCAAAATTTTCAAAAGTAAAATTATATACATATATATAATGTAATACAAATATTTTTTCTATCCTTTAATTTCCAAAGCATGCTCATTCACATCTGACTGATAGTATATATATCCTTTCATGATAGGCAAGGACATCCATATTATCCCAATTATACAAAAACAGATGCAAAATAGAGTTATGTGACTTCCTTGCTCGAAATTATAAGACTAAGTGTGTGTGTATATATATTTTTAAATCTCTTTATTCCCATTCCATCCTTTTCACTAAACTTTATTCCTATAATATCTGCCCTTTTTATAGTCCCCTCTCTTGTGAAAGGCATCATTATCCAGTCAATCCAGCCAAATCTTCTTCTTCTCCATCACCCCCACCTCTAGTCATCAAGTGCTAACAAGACATCTTCCTAAATCTTTCTGGGATAGATTTCTTCTCCAGTAGAATTCCCTTTTGCAAGTCCATTTCTTCATAAAACATGAAAGACTTTAATTGCTCTGCCGCAGTTTTCTCTTCTTTACTTGGTGGTGACAGCTTGCCTGCTGTATCAGGATGATTAGTCTTGATTTCATATTCCAGCCTGTATTGAATGTAATCCAGATCAGAGTCAGCTTTCTGGAACATCAGTTCCAGCTTATCCACCTCCGCCTCCATGTTGAATAGCATGCATACATTTTAAAGTTTTTTTTTTTTTTTCTTTTTCACTTTTCCCCCTCACAAAGCCAGAATTTTACATTGAAGCAGGAATTTTTAGGAGCCCGAGTATAAATACAGACAGAAACATGTACAAATTTTCCTTAAAAGGAATATCTATTTATGTCAACTTAAACTGCCCTTCCTTAAACTCAAACTCTCTAAAACTGTAAAATGGGAAGACCATTACCAACTTCCCACTGAACACAGTGCTCGCATAACCCAGGCTTGAGAAACGGTAGTTGTCACTAAAGGGGTCTCTTCCAATGCCCTAGACCTTGTGATTCTCACAGGCAGATATGGCAGCTCCTTCACAGTCCAATCCTCAGCTTCTGACCACAGCTAGCATATCGTGCCTGACTTTCAACTGAAGTTGGTTAAATGAATACATGAACTAAACAACAGCAACAAAAACAATAATAAATGGGACATATATAGAAGTACTCTGCTAGCAAGCAGGCAACTTAACTCGACCTTCCGTTCTTTTTCAAAGCCAAGACCCATTCACTCCTATTACCTCCCAAGATGGAACGTCTAAAGCACAACCAGGCAATGTGATGTGGCAGGGCTCCATCAGTAGCTGGGAGCCTTAAGGCTTTCTTCAACACACAGAGTGATAAGGAAGAATGGGTGAGGTTTTTAAGTTGCCATCGTATAACCATCTTGAAAGGAAGCTCACATATTCATCTGTGCATTCAACAACTCTTCATTGAACACCTGCTATATACAAGGAATTGTTCTATGTGAGTAGGAACTAGAAACTGAAGCCGAGAGGCAGGGAAGTTGACTAGAGCAGCTGTTAGGATCCTTTCATTTCCTGGGGAGAGCTTAGTGACTGTAGCATGCAGTGAATGGAGCTCTCACATAGGATGCAGTGTGCATTCAGACTGCGATGAAGCTCAAGGAATGAATTATCCATAATAATACCATGTGTTATGGATACTGGGAGTGGCTACCATCTACATCAACCCTAGATCTTGACTGGCATTTTTATGGCAGGTGGACGAAGTAGTGGTGATGAAAGGAAGAGTACCCTTGACTTGTTGTCAAAGGCATGGTTCTGAACCTCGCCCTGCCTCTAGTACCAGTTTTATGAATGTGAGTGAGTTTCTTGACTTTTCTGAATGTGAGTTTATTTATCTATTAAAATTGAGACAGAAATATTTTCCCTCTTAAGTTTGTATTAGTTATCTATTCCTATATAATAGACTACCCTAATAATTAAGAGGCTTAAAACTACAATGATATCTTTATTCTGTGAGTTCACTGGGCAATTATGCTGATCTACTGAGCTCATGCTTGTAGCTGCATTTAGCTGGCAGCTTGGTGAGGGTCTCAGCTTAGTTGAGACATAGTTTTTCATCTTGGACTTTTTCAAGGCATGGCTCTCTTAGAGCCCTAACATCTTGAGGCCAATGTTTACCCTCACATCTCAAGGCAAAAGAGGAAGCTGTGAGGTCTCTTAACGCCTAGCCTTGGAAGTCATACAACGTCACTTCCACCATATTTCTACTGGTTAAGGGAAGCCTCAAGACCAAATCAGATTCAAAGGGAAATAGTTGGGAAATAGTCTTCACTTCTTCTCCTTCTCCTTCTTCTTCTTTTTTTAAAGATTTTATTTATTTGAGAGAGGGAGAGAGAGAGAGGGAGAACGAGCGAGAACACTAGAGCAGGGGGAGGGAGACACAGACTTCCCGCTGAGCACCGGTGCCCCGCTCCGGGCTCGATCCCAGGATGCTGGGATCAAGACCTGAGCCGAAGGCAGATGCTTAACCAACTGAGCCACCCGGGCACCTGATAGTCTCTACTTCTTGATGGAAGATGATAAGAAATATTGTGCTCATATTTTTCAATCTACCATAAAAGTTGTGAGGATTAAATGAGATGATGTATGTGATTTGGTATTGTTTGTCTGATGTAAGTAGGTATGGTTTCTGGTAGCTGTTATATATGCATTCTGTTTTTGTAACTTCAAAATTCTACAATGTGAGCAGTATTCCACTCTGAGTCCAAAGCTAGGTTTTGATGCTATGACTGGTTGTATTATAAAGGATCTATTTGCCACCATCAATGGAGAGAATTGGGTCTACATGAAAGTTCTAGTTAACTCATTTCACAAAATAATGCTTTAGTTTTCAATAAAAGACGTAGAATCTGATTTTAGAGTATTCTTCTTAGGCTCTTGGAAATGCTTTATCTCAGTAAACTCTAAACGTCCTTGAAAGCTCTTGAGGTGGTACAGGGACATCCAGACATTCTGTGTGTGTGTGTGTGTGTGTGTGTGTGTGTCTGACAAGCATCAATGCCCCCAGTTTTGGGTAATAGTGTTTTGGTCATCCTTTATGGAGTAACCCCTTTCCCATGGCATGCATCTTTTTAGGACCATGTATCAGGATGCTCCATCATCCCCTGACTAGGACTGTGGGCAGGTTCCTTAAACTAGCTAGGCCAGTTGGACCCTAGCCTTTGAATTTGAACCCTAAGAGAGGTGGCAGAAGGACGAAAATGGTTGGAATTGATTCACCCAAACAGTATTACCTTGAAGAGGTTCTCCATTTGTTTCTGCTGCCTCTACCCAGAACTGCATGAGTTCCCATTTTATTCCAGAGTCAGGTTCAATGAGCAATTTCATAACCTGATAATACATTAAGCAATTTTATTTATTTATTTATTTTTTTAAAAGATTTTATTTATTTATTTGAGAGAGAGGATGAGAGGAGAGAGAGAGCACATGAGAGGGGGGAGGGTCAGAGGGAGAAGCAGACTCCCTGCCGAGCAGGGAGCCCGATGCGGGACTCGATCCCGGGACTCCAGGATCATGACCTGAGCCGAAGGCAGTCGCTTAACCAACTGAGCCACCCAGGCGCCCTAAGCAATTTTATTTGTTTGTTTAAATTATCTAGAGTTAGTTTTCTTGTAGACCAAGATTGCTGACACAGATATTTATTCAGTAGATATAGAGTAATGAGAGTGGTCTGGAAGCCAGAATACTAAATGATCAAACAGCAACCAACAAAGTAGTTATCTTTTGTAACAGTTTTCAGGACACTGTACAAATTTCCTTGAATAAGGAATACAGCCTTGTCCTTAAGGGTCTGTAATCCAGCTAGGGAGAATCAATATAATAATTACAGAAAATTATAGTTCACCCAAACAATATGTAAATATTCTCATTGTCAAAGCCTGACATAGTGCTTGACACACATACTATAATTATGTATTACAATTAATACATTATTAAGTGAATGATTCAATTAGGTGCAAGGAAGTTCGAACAAGAGAGACATCATGAGCAAAAATTCCTCATGAACAACAGGAATTTGAGCAGATTCTCTTACAGTGGGTGAGAATCCTTTGAAATGCAGAGGAGAAACAAGGGAATTCTAGCCCGGACTTATTTTACAAACAGTGTTATAAACTGTGATGAGTTTAAAAGAGAGTGGCTCCTGGATCAACTGGCATCAAGAAAATCTTTTTGCAAAGACATAATTTTCTGTATTTGTTAACCAAATTTTGTTACTGGTAACATGCTGCTCTAATATATGTAGATTGCCTAGATAATGGGAATATTTCTTACATATTTAAAAGTGGCATTTGTCTTCTAGGGAACAGGGTTGTTTTTTTTTCTCTTACCCCCTTTTGGTTAAGCCATGAGACTTATTGCCCAAAAAGGGCGGTTTGTGGGGTGTAGAGCTCCCAACCAATATGAAGAGGAAGTAGAAAGTCTCTGCTCTACTGAAGGAGGGAGCCAAGGGGAAAAGAGGAGGGAAAAAAGGGCACAGGCCAGAAGCAAACTTTAATCTAAATCTCTCCCTTAGAGGTAAAACCTGGGAAGGCAGTTTGGAGTTGAGTTAGGAGTACCTAATAGAATTGTTCAGAAATGTTGGAAGGGGGCTTGCAGGGCACCCAGGTTTGCTCTTTATTTTGTGGGCAAAAGCCTTAGAAAAGCCTGTGTTCAGCTGCTGCTGTGCATCATGTCACCTAGTGGAAGATTCTAAGAGAGATTACAGTGTCTCACATGCTGCTGGAGTGTAGGGAAAGTGGGCAGAGTTTCCAGATTCCTCAGAGGGTGAAGAACAGTCCAGAATACTGTGGGAGCTTCCTGGATCTCCAACAGCCATGCTTCTCCTGAGCCATGATTCCTCTGCTTAGATCCTCTTCCCGGTCCAAACAACTCCCTTACCTTTCTGTACCTGGGAAGCTTTAAAAAAAAAAAAAAATGCCCACATCAAGGTTCCAGTCGAGGCTATTTCAATCAGAACTCTGGGGGCTGGTTCGTGCTGTCAGTTTTGTTTTGTTTTTTTTAAGGTCCCAGGTCATTCTGTATAGCCAGGGTTGAGAGCCACTACCATATGTAAAGTCTAGGGAAGTGTTTGGACATAAGTTAAATATCACTTCCTCAGGAAAGCCTTCCCTGATCAGTCCCAGCTTAGGTCAAGTCCCCCCGTTATATATCCTCCAAGCAAGCATCCAGTATTTCTTCCTCTTGGCATTTAACAATTGGATCATTATTTTTTCAAGTTAAGTTTCCCTGTAGACTATCTGCTGTGTGAAGGAAAACACATTTCTGCCTTGCTCACCACAGAGCCAGGTTCAGTCATGCACCAATTGGTACATAGGTGGTGCTCAGTAAATTTACATCTTGGATGAATGTCAACCAAGAGTGTGTGACCAAGCCTCCAATTCATAAATCTGCTAAGAGAAGTTTTACAGGTGAGACCTTAAGCACTACATACTTCTAGAACTATGACTTTAAATGGGCTTATATTTTTGACAGTTTCACTGTTTTCATCTTCCAAGTTCACTTGTCATTGTTCAGCAGGCTCATCATCGCCCTGATAACTCTGTGTGGTCAACATTATTATTTCCATCTGGCAATCGGAAAGAGGTTAAATAACTTGCCCAGGTCCCTATACCCTATTATCTAGGCACAAACAATTGCAAATAAGGAAAGCCCCCTTCAACAGGATTCCTGTTTGTGCTGAGCTCTTACTTCTGGTTTGACAGCTGTGGCTGCCACACGGGGATTTTCTGGGGTCTCCAGTGCCAGCGGCCAGGGCCCAGGGTGCGATTTCCTGCCCTCCCAAGCCTTTACAGAGTATAGGCAACACTGAGCCTTATCCATATAAGGATGCCATAAATAATGTATTCTCCAAAGACACTGTGCCTTGCTTGTCCTGGAGAGGCTGTGCGTGTGTGTGTCTGTGTTTGGGGAGGTGAACTAGAATTGTCTAGGAGAAGCCCAATCTTAGTTAGCTGTAGGCTGGGCAGGAGGACCATCCCTTCACCACCCCCATACCAGATCTCCAATTCCAACATTCACAGGCCTGTGAATCAGAGGGATCCTACTCAGGCACTTGCAGCATCTTGGATCAGCCTGGGTGGCTTGACCTGAGCCTCAGAAGAGCAGTGCCCTCAGTGGGCACTCGACACCCAGGGGGCAAATGGCAGCGGCGGAGACCCCTTCCACCCCCGCACACCAGCCCCTATAGCTACCGGTGCCATGGCCCGCGACGCGCCCTGCCCCAGCCTCCGGGACTCCGGTCCCCGCTGGGTGCCGGGCCGGAGAGGCGCAGGGAGGCGGCGCCGGGGAGGCGCGGGCAGCGAGGACGCCTCTCCCCTCGCGCCGGGGTCGCCGGGGCCTCCGGGGCCGCCGTCTCCAACGTGCGTTCTTGGTGCAGGTGGCACAGCTTTCCGCGCCCGCCGGGCTTCCCAGATCACGGGAGAGGTTAATCTCGGGTCTAGACCTCCCAGCGGCAGAGAGAGCTAACCCACTACTCCACTTCTTCCCATTCCCCCAGCTCCTCACCCCAAAACGAAAAAAATCCCAGGCCGGGCAGAACCTGATCACCTCCGCCTCCTCCCAGCTGCGCTAATCCTGCGAGCTAGGGAGGCCCCCGCGCCGAGGCGGTGGCTGGCAAAGGGGAGTGGAAAGGGAGGATGGATGGGGCCGAGGGGTGGGGTGGCGATGAGGGGGATGTAGGAGGGGGTGTCATTTTCTTTTTCTTTCTTTTTTTAAAAAAAGTATTTCTCTCGCGAGAAACCGCTGCGCAGACGATACTTGAAGAGGTGGGGAAAGGAGGGGGCCGCGGGAGCCGCGGCAGAGACTGTGGGTGCCACAGGCGGACGGGCGGCCACAGCTGGGACAGCTGCGGGCGGAGCGGGGCAGCGGCTGCCGCGGCCAGGACCGAGGAACAGCCGCCGCCACCTCGGGAGCCGGAGCCACCGCTTCTCCAGTGGGTGCAGCCAGGGTCCCGACAGGGGTCGGGCGGCCACCAGGGCTGGAGCTGCAGCCACGGAGGCTTTTGCGTTTGCGCCGCGCTGAGGGCAGGGACAGGGACTGGGTGAGGGGCTGTCCCGGAACGTCCACAGCTGGCGCTGGCCCTCCCCTGCCTGACAGCTTCCTGGCCCGGGGCTCCCGGTGTCGGGCTCCGCGTCAGATGCTCGGCGGGCGGTGGCAGCGCCCGGAGCCGGCCCGGGACGGCGCGGCGGGCTTCCAGCCCCGCGGCTTGGCGGAGAGGACAGTCAGGGAAGCTGGGGCGTTCAAGCGCGCATCGCGCGCATTTTGTGCCGTTAAAAAAATAAATAAACCCAGCGAACTGGCCACGGGGTTTAGAACCGCTCGGGACATGGGTACTCTGCGACGCGCTTTTCAGGCGGCGTCCGGGAGGCCGAGAGGTTGGCTGGAGCCGCGGCCGGCGGGGGCCTGCGCTTTTCAGCCAGCTGTGGACCAAACGGTCTTCACTTACCCAAAGTAACTGCGCCACGCTCAGGCGGCGCTCGGGCTGGGCTCGGGAATGGGGACCCCAAGGCTTCAGCATCCCGGTGCCCTGAACGTCTCCCCCGCCTCGGCGATTTGTCTGTTGCAGCTGGCAGGGGCCGCCTGAAGTGGGAGCAGCGCCTGGAGAAGGCGGGAGGAGCCCGGCCCGGGGGACGGGCGGCGGGAGAGCGGGACCCCGGCGGCGCGGCGCGCTTCAGGGCGCAGCGGCGGCCGCGGATCGAGCCCGGGGCGCGGCGAGAGGCGGTGGGAGCCGGCGGCCGCTCGGCATCATGCGGCGAGGAGGGCTGCTGGAGGTCGTCCTGGGATTTACCGTGCTCTTAGCGTCCTACACGAGCCATGGGGCGGACGCCAATTTGGAGGCTGGGAACGTGAAGGAAACCAGAGCCAGCCGGGCCAAGAGAAGAGGCGGCGGCGGACACGACGCTCTTAAAGGGTAATGGAACGGGCCAGCTCCTTTGGTGTGGGTCTCCCCTCCTTCTTCTCCCGAGTATCAAGATCCGGAGGGAACTGACAGGGTCGATTCTCCACACCAGAAGGATCCTTGACAAGATCTCCTGGGGGCACCTTAGAAGTGCAGGGGGTGTCCAGCCCTCGCCCCGTTCGAGGCTAAACCACTTTGCTTCTGCTCTTTAAAGATTTCTGCTTTAGAGGCGATATCATGGTTAAAAGGAATCTTGGGCCATTGTCGCGGCGGATTTTTGGAGGCGAGAAGGATTCTTTGAGGAAGAAGGGGAGGAGCTGCGACTGAGAGACGGAGAGAAGCCCGTTCCTTTCGCTTCTTACCAATTCCGGTTGTGTTTAGGGGAAAGTGCTTGCCTTGTGGGCACCTTTGCAGATGTTCTATTGGTAAGGGGGCAAGGAAAGAAAGGAATTCTAATGACAGGGTCAGGGAAGACACTGTCAAGGGTTGGCTCTCCTCTGAGTTATGCTTACTAAAATTAGGGACTGAGTTTTTGGGGTTGATACTGCCTTTCCGATGTCTACCCTGGAGGCAGAGCAGGGCAAAGTTTTGGAGAACTTGGGTTCTTTCAGATTGTAAGGGGCTCTTCATTTCACTGGGGCAGTAATGCTTCTGTGGCCGGCCTTAAAGTGGTGTTTTTAACCAGTGGTTTATGTGTTATGTACATGCAATTGAGCATTTCACTGGCTTCCTAAGTCCCTATTACAGGAAATGTTTCAGCAGGAAATATTTAAATTAGGCAGGTTGACTGTATAAGGACTGTCAGTTTCCTGAATTGAAGAAGGGTGGGAATACATTTTCCTTAAAATTGTTCAGATTAAAAGAAAAATCTGTCTTTGTAAGATTGTTTAAATTCAAGCCTCCATAGAAGCTTACTAAAATGACCCATTTTATCTCCTTGGAGGAGTCTGTTAAATGAGCCCAGACAGTATGCGTACACAGACGTTTTCTATTACGTTCTTTTCATTCTCATTGTTGCTCCTTTTTGAGTAGTTCTGTAGCTTGATTATACGATCTTGAGACACCAGGTGATGGTGTCCAGTCCGATTTTGTGGCTGAACATTTCCTTTATTCCTTTTTGTTATGGGCTGTTTTAACTATATATATGGAGTAAAATTTGTGTTTGTATGTCCCAGGTACAGGAAGAAAAAGTGCAGTAAACTGAATGGACCAGTTTTTGAGTCTTGGTCTAGACCAGGGGAGGGACAAGGTGATGGTCAGGGCCAAGCGCTTGGGCTGTGGTAAAATATGCATGATTTTCTGGCCCCAGGAAATAGTTATGATTAATTTAGTTCCATCTTGGCCTTTGTGGAAAATAAATCCAGGACTCCAACAGTGTTGGAAAGGAAATTTGCTTATCATGTTAAGCCTGATTCTGATCAGGCAGCAGACATTCATTGCTGTGTGCAAGGCCCATGCAAGCAAGTTCAACAGATGAACTGAAACTCTGATTTTCATATGTTCTTCAAAGGACCTGAGTTAGTCTAACATTTTTCCTTAAAAAATATGTATTTCTGTTATATATATTATCTTAATAGCTAAGCTTGATGGCATTGCTACTATAGAAGGAGAGGAAGTGGGGATTTAATTTTGGGAATGAAAGTCTGCAGGGAGATGTTAGGCCCCTCCAGACATTTGTCTCATCTCTATGTGCTATCACCAACCAGTGTTGTTTTCTTAGGAGGCACCAACTCAATGTGAAAACAGAAACTAAGCTTTACTTTGTTGCTTAAGAGAATGTCCCTAGTTTTACTCACACCAGCACTTATTTCTCTTGGGTTTTACTTTTTTAATGATTATAGGGAAACACCTCTCAGTGTTGCTCATAGTTTTTGGTCACTAACATAGACGTTATGCTATTGCAAACTATTCATAAAGCCTTCCTAAAAAGGTGTTATTAGTAGAACAGTAATTATGAGTATGCCTCACTCTCACATTATCTGTAAGATTTTACATATATATAAAGATTTAAAAAATAATTATAATTAACATTTACAGTGTAATATATCACATACTAATATAATAATGAACCCTCATAATATAAATTTTTATTTTTAGAATTCTCATATAAGGTTATATATATACATATACATATGTATATTTGGGGAGGTAAAAATAATAATTTAAAAGGACATGCAATTAAAAAAATTTCTCTCTTATCTCTCAGACACCATTTTCGTGTATATTTTTGTAGATCTATTATAAGCATATGCATATGCAAATATATATACATAATATATACATGTGTATGTATATGTATAGTGTGTGTCCTATTTAATACATACAATATACTGTACATGCTGTTCTAAACCTTGCTCACTTCTGTATATCTTTCGTACATCCATCTGTTAATTCATATGGATGTACCTTGTACATTCTCTTGTGTATAGGATCCCATAACGTGGCTAGAATAGTTCCCTAATGATGGCTCTCTCGATATATTAATTTTTTTTTTTTTGGTACTCCCAAATTCTACCCGCCTGTGTGTGTACATGCGCAAATTTATATGTGGCACAAATTAATAAAAGTAGAATCTCTGCATAAAAGGTTTTCCCATAGATTTTAAACAAGTACCAATTCTGATTTTAAATTTGAATAGCATTTAAAAGGTATTCTCTCTGCTTATTGCTATTACAGTGTCACATGAATAAGTCTTTTAACCATGCCCTGCTGTATAAATCATCAGGAAAAGCAGTTGTGTGTAACATTTTTCCAGTTATTGCTTAAAATTTCTATTTTTGCTAGTTAAAATATTACTAGCTTCAAAACTAACCTCTTTGACTACAGTAAAACCTGTTTACCATTTTGATGGAAATGCACAGTTTAATGACGTGAGAGTGATTTGTAACCCCAAGTCTGCCTGATGCCCAGTTGGTGGCAGCAACTTTCAGCACCTCACTAATATTTCCCCGTGCACTGGTCTTGTCTCTTCCACAAATAGTGCCTTCTCGTCTTTCTCTGATGTGACAGGTGACTAACTGCAGAGTTTGCCTTGGTATTCTTCTTGGGATATATATATTCCTTTCCTGTTAGCGCCCCTGCTTCATAGACTAGGGACCTGCCTCGTTTTTTCCTCTCCGGGAGTGTAGTCCTAGCTTGTCTTCTTCTCCTCCCATCCTGTTGCAGGTGTTTTTTTTTTTTCCCTTCCCACTGGGCAGCAGAAGTTGTTCCACAGTGGAAATTTAAGCATCCTCAAGTTTCTTCCCAGCTTTCGCTGTGTTTTCTTAGACTAAATTGCCAATTTCTGTTTTTACAGGAAATCCTTTTTTTTATGGAATGAGTGTGGTCCCCATTCACTCTGCAAAAATTGCATTTTTCTCTATTTTGAAATGAGAATTTTGCAAGTTTAAAAAATGTTTTCAAATAATAAATGTATAATAGTTTTCCTTTGGGCACTGCTTAACATGTGTGAAATGACTTTATGAGAAATAATAAAATCCTAGCTTTATTGTTCAAATTTCGGTTCACAGGAATTTTTCTCAGCTAAATTCTTAACTTCTGTGACTAGGCAAAAAGTGTGGGAGACAATTAAGAAAAAAAACAACACAGCTCTGCTTGAATAGCAGTAGTTAGGAACCATTTATTTAAGATTCCTTATTGCCTTAGCTCTCAAATAAGGAAATATTACAGTTTCCTGTCACAGGGAAAAAATTCTTTAGAGTGAAACCCCTTTTCCCCAGATCTCTGATAAGATGGATTGAGAATTTCTATCCTTGTTGCCTGGTTTATAAGTGTATGAGATGGGGTGTATTTCACACAATTTGTGCCCTTATGCATGATTTTCTTTTTGGTCTTTGTTTATTTGTTTATTTTTTCCAGAGGTCTTGTTACCAGAAAAATACACATGGAACAGTTCATACACAGGGTAGATTATGTGACGGCACGCTCCAAGGGATTAATTACACAGAAGCCTGTTATTAAAATAAAAAACTTGAACAGGGAACACAGAAAAAGTTCTGTAGAGTTTATGAAGTCCATTTATTTTACAAAGAGGACTTTAAGACTTCATCTGAAGTCAGGTAGGTTAATAATTAAATATGGGGAAAAGACCCCCGTAGTGGTATGGTTTGTCCTTGTATTTAGTGAAAAGATTAGGCTAAAATATTGCAATATCATTTAAAAAAAAGATATTCTTTTTTTAAAAAAGATTTTATTTATTTATCAGAGAGCGAGCCGCGAGCATGTGTGAGTGAGTGGGGAAAGGAGCAGAGGGAGAGGGAGAAGCAGACTCCCTACTGAGCAGAGAGCCTGAGGCAGGGCTGGACCTCAGGACCCCAAGATCATGACTTGAGCTGAAGACAGATACTCAACTGACTGAGCCACTCAGGTGCCACCCCCCCCCCCCCCGCCAAGATATTCTTAAATAGAACTTTTTAGCAATTGCACATTTTAAATGAGAAGATGGAGACAAAATACTTATTTATGTGACTCACTTTCTAGCATTTAAGACATAGATGTTGTTTACAAAATGCCTAAGCTGTTGGTATCACAAATTAATTAAAACATACATCAGCCTACAGTGAGATGAAGTTGAAGCTGATGGAAATGGAAGCACAGACATCCCTCCAAGCTTATTAGGAATTTTAAAGAACATTGAAACATTCCTTTGTTGTCTTGTGTAGCTGATGATTAGAAAGATTAGAGTATTATGCCAATGACGCTTATCAAGCAAAATACTGAACTAGTTATTAGGATATTTACAGAGAGTTTGTTTGCTTTTTCTTTCAACAAACCAAACAGCTTTGCCTTTGTTTATAATGTGAAAATAAGATTTTAAATATTTTCTCAAAATAGAAATAAAGTACATTAACAATTTTTTAGCTTCTAGAAACTAACCCAACAAATGGGCCTATTCAAGCAACTTAGAATTTTTTTCCATGAAATTTTTTTAAGAAAGCTGAAATCAATTAATATATCAGGCCTGAATTATATGGCAGGCCTTGTTAAGTTTGATTTTCCCATTAGATTACAAAATCATCAAAGGCAGGAATCCTATCAAAAGCATTTTAACACTAACTGATCATTAGATGGGATTTCAAAGAGTTCATTAATTCAGGAAGCCTTGATTGAATGCCAGCCTGAATTTAGCTCTGTGGAATGCCAGAGACATTCAGCCTGTAGCCTGGGGGGAGCTTCACATTTGGTAAGAGAATCAGATGCATCCTGGGAACCAGGAGTCAATGGAAAGGTAGCAGACGGCATGGGGTGCAGGATTAAGGAAGAACAAATAACAACAATAATTGTAGCAGCAATAGGTAACTTTTAGATGACATTTATGTGCCAGGTACTGCTGTCAGTGTTTTAGATATGATAACTCATTTGATGCTCAAAACATCTCTATGGGATGGGTCTTTTATTAGCTTTTACAGCTGTAAGAACTGAGGTGCACAAAGGTTAAGTTTTAAGGACAAATTCTTAATATTAAATTTTCTTTCTCCATTAATTTTAGTTATGGTTTTGATTTTTCATTTCAAAATACAGGACTAAGACTTTGGTAAAATTCCACTTAAAATTCCTAATATTCCTTCGTGTTCGATCACACATCCCAAGTATGGCTAATAATATGCTAATATTTGTCAAACAAGAAATTTTCTCTAGCATTTCTACAAAGACACTAATAAAACACAGAAAGAATTGGAGGATGTCAGAGTTGGTGGGGTCTTTGGATGGCACATATATTATATTTTAGTATTATATCTTGAACTTTCACCGGGGGGGGCGGGGGGGCAGGTAACCATCACAGGTACTTCCGCATTGCCCATGTCTCCTGAGTGGGACACTTTTCCTCATGATGTCATTCAGAATCTCTTGTTCTCATGTCCTGGGTGAAAACTTTCTCTCAGACTAGAGTTGCAAGAGATGTTTCTCTTTTCAGGGGAAACTGGTATGTGTGTTAAATTTTTACCAACATGACAAGTTATTTAATTCTTCCTGTTTCATTTTTTACTTTGGCCACTTTTGTAAGCTCAGAGCCCTTAATATAATGTAATTTTTACATTAAATTGCAATAAAAATGGTAAAGATTAGCAAGCTCTGATATATCACTCAGTATTACATTTTACATACATTAATTCATTTAATGTATAACTTCTTTATGAGAAAGATTATACCTACTTGTCCATTTAATACGTGAGGAGACTGAGGGATGCAGAGTTTCAGTAATTCCTCCAGGGACATATACTAGTAAGCGTTGAGAAATCTGGCCTCATAGTCTGTGCTTTTAACCAATCTATCTTGCTGCTTCCCAGTTATAATAAATCTTGTACCTGTTAAGTTTATTTCTTTCTCCACATACTCTTGGTATCTTCATTTCCCAAGAATCTTCTCCCATCACTGCTATGGGAAAGACTCAACATCTTTTGAAGGTAAATGCAGTCACATGACAAGGGGAAGCCTCACTGTGGGAACAGGATTCTTCAGAAAAGACTTTACAGTGAAAGTCTATCAGGGCTGTCAAACTGTGGAGCAAGCTGCCTGTTCTTGTAAATGAGATTTTATTGAATCAAAGCCATGCCCATTGGTTTATGTATTACCTACTTCTGCTTTCATACTGCAGTGGCAGAGTGGAGTAGTTGAGACAAAGTAGAGCTGGAGAAACTGAATTATTTGCTACTTGGCCTTTTACAGGAAAAGTTTGCCGATCTCTGGTCTATGTGATAAATTAAGTGACCATCTACTGGGGCTGAGAACTTTTTTTTTTTTAAAAGATTTTATTTATTTATTTGAGAGAGAGAGAATGAGAGACAGAGAGCATGAGAGGGAGGAGGGTCAGAGGGAGAAGCAGACTCCCTGCCGAGCAGGGAGCCCGATGCGGGACTCGATCCAGGGACTCCAGGATCATGACCTGAGCCGAAGGCAGTCGCTTAACCAACTGAGCCACCCAGGCACCCCAGATTTTTTTTTTTTTAAGATTTATTTATTTATTTGAGAGAGAGAGTGAGAGAGAGAGAGCATGAGAGGGGGGAGGGTCAGAGGGAGAAGCAGACCCCCTGCTGAGCAGGGAGCCCGATGCGGGACTTGATCCCGGGACTCCAAGATCATGACCTGAGCCGAAGGCAGTCGCTTAACCAACTGAGCCACCCAGGCGCCCCTGGGGCTGAGAACTTTTTGAAGACAGAGTTCATGTTTTATTTATCACTAGGGATACTGAGGAACTGGGCACATGGTAAGTGTTCAATAGACAATTTTTGATTGACCAAGTTTGCTTGGGTAAGGCGAATGATATAAATTAGAGCTTGGAGGAAATAGAGGAGAGAAATAAGGAAAAATTTGAGTGGAAAAAGCATGAAGTGAAAAGTGTGAAGGCATTCAGAGACACTGAGTACAGTTGGGTGGGGTTTGCACTGCACAACTTCAAGGGGAACAGTTCATAATGTAGCCTAGAAATGTAGTGTCCCCTGGAGTTGTGCAGTATGCAGCTGTGTGTGCCTGTCCATAGATTGTGACACTGTTAGGGGTGGGAGAGAGACCGAAGGACACAGAACATTACTATCTGATTGTTGTGAAAGGTGAGGATGATGAAAAGGATTCTAAGATGGGAACATATCGGACCTTTGCCGTTCTGGGGAAAGGTGTGTGGTTTAGAGGGTTAGGAGGCCAGAGGCAGGGAGATTGGGAGGCTAATAGAGGAGTCAGGGTGAGAGTGGATGGTGACCTTGAGCAGTGGAGGGGGTGAAGAGGAGGCTCAAGTAGTGTTCCAGAAGTAACACGAGCAGCACTTGACCACTTAGTTGGTCAAGAGGAGAGGCAAACGGGAGGGCACACCTAGGATGTACACCTCCATGTACCTTAAACCTTATTATACGGAAAAACATTATAGCACCATGAATGAGAAACTGAAGAGAAACAAACCATTCCTAGTCCCTCTACTACCAGGAAGCAAGCTATTTTCATTTGTGAGTGTTTTGCTTTTCTTATTGTTACATAACGTATTACCCCAAACTTAGTGGCTTAAAACAACAACAATTTTATTATTTCTTATCATTCTGCAGGCCAGGAGTTTGGACAGGGCACAGTGGGGAATCTTGTCTCTGCTTCCTGCAATGTCTGATGGGGCTGGAGTGAGTAAGATGACTGCTTCACGTGTATTTCTGGTTCCATGGACTGGCGCCTGCAGCCATGTTTACTTTGGTGTGGTTAATCTAAATGGATGGACAGAGCAGGGGAATAAAGGAAGCAAAGAGCCACTTGTCAGGCTCTGCTGGGTGCTTTCCAGGTTTTAAAGCTCTCCTTTGCAGTCTCCTGCCTGGGCTTGTCCCTGGGGTTAGAGCCACTGTGTGTGTTTTTTCAAATGGAGAAACTGAGCCCCAGGTACAGCTACCAGGTCTTGCTCAGGGTAAGTGTCTATTGGAGCACGATTTTGAACAATAGCCTCTTGACACCTGGTCACATGCTTTAACCCCATATGTTGACTACAGAACTGACTTGAATGGCTGAGGGCTAGCTGGAAGGGCTCAAATGGGCTCATGTGTTATCAGTGTTGGCTGGGTTTCTCGGTTCTCCGTATGGTCTCAGATTGTCTCCCTCTCCACGTGGCCTCCCCATAAGGACTCTCCAGCAGTATAGCCACACTTTTTACAGTATACCTCAGGATCCCAAGAGCACAAAAGTGGAAGCTACCAGACTTTCTTCAAACATAGCCTGGAGTGGTATGACCTGGAATTCCATGCAAGTCACAGGCTGTCCAGATTTAAGGGAATGGACTCATAAACCCTACCTCTTGATGTGTGGAGCAGCATGTGTCTGCAGGGAGGGGAGGCATTTTGGGGGGACATCTTTGGAGACTAGCTACCACAGTAAGGGGTTAGTTTTTTGAGATGTTTTAATCCTACCTTGATCCTGTCAGATCGACTTACTTCCACATTGAAGCTGCTGCATTGTATTTTGCTACTGTAACTTCAGAATGAAAAATGCAACATGAACAATGTGTCTTCACGATCTGCTAGATTAATGTTAAGGACATTGTTCTTAACTTGTCCACGGTTCTGCATTTAAAGGACTCACAAACCCCATGAATAAGATTATAGTCCCTAATAAACCGGGAAATTTTGTTTTTTCACATATAAGAATTATAAAACACCTAACGTTCCCCTCCCCCCCCTTTTCCCTTTAGCTTCTAAGACAGGGACCAGTTTAATGCACAGTCACTTTAATTTATTAACTTAAATACTTGGTGTGTTTTGCCTTCCTTCTGCATGGGATTTTGCTTTCAACTTCTATTAATAGCTTCATATTTATATATCTGTTGGTGTAATTTGCCTCAAAAACATTTGGGGGGGGAATTGGGGATTATAATTGATCAATAAAAATAGATATGCAATTGCCCATAGTCGGTATTGTAGTTAACTGAACTCTGTTATTTCTGCCATATATGGAGTAGCCACATTGTTAATAGGATAAAACTGGATTAGGAATACAGTCAAAGTTGGACTGCTCTATTATAACAAATTCTAGTTTTAAGTTCTTGTGACTTTACCACTTTCTCAAGTGGCTTTTTTTTGTTGTTGTTGAAATTATCACTGAGTCTATTTATTCAGCCCTTCAGGGCGGAAGGGAGAGACGAAAATTTCCCTCTGTTCGCCATTCCCATCCGGAGATGTATTCCAGACGGCAAGCAGGCTCTGAGTTAGGAGAGCTGCTCCATTAGACAAGTGATTTGGTTCAGTGTTTTGAAGGGTTGTGAATTCCTAGACCATCAGTCATACTTACATTCATATATAAGTATCCAAAGACATCTAAGTCCAAATATAGTCCAACCATTTTATGATGTTGGTGTTGGGAGACAGGATTTATGGGGGCCCTATGGACACATTATGTCTACTGTTAAGTTCGTGGTTTTGAAGTGAAGTATAGGAATATCTCTATTAATCAAGGGAATGTATTCCAGGGACAGGGTTTTGTTTTTCTATTTCTTCTCCTTTTCCTCCTTCCTCTTCCTCTTTTTCTTCTTTCTCATCACCATTTTCTCCTCCTTCTTCCATCATCATCATCTCATGTTCCTTCTTTTTGCAAGTAACTTTCAATAACTTCTGAAGTTATAAATAAAATTCTGAGCTATAAACAAAATAGGGATGATAGGAATACCAAATAAGAGTTAAGACATTAAGCAAAATAAATTCTAAGTAAAATGTTAAATTTTTACTTGACAGTCTCAGGATGTTGGAAAAGAAGAGTGGAGGTAAGGATTTTGTTAAGAGAGGGAAGGAGGGGGGGCGCCTGGGTGGCTCAGTTGGTTAAGCGACTGCCTTCGGCTCGGGTCATGATCCTGGAGTCCCGGGATCGAGTCCCGCATCGGGCTCCCTGCTCGGCGGGGAGCCTGCTTCTCCCTCTGACCCTCCCCCCTCTCATGTGCTCTCTCTCTCTCATTCTCTCTGTCTCAAATAAATAAATAAAATCTTTGGAAAAAAAAAAGAGAGGGAAGGAGGAAAAGGAGGTAGGAGGAGAGAATTGGGAGAAAGTTCTAGGGTGGAGAGTCTTATCAACCAGGGATCTGGGCGTGGGGAGGGACAGAGCAGGTGCTGGGTCCTGACAGATACAAATGACTACCCCCTTTCTCCAGGTGACCTATGGCCTTAACTAGCCTCTTCAGGGAACAGGGCTTTTGGAGGAGTCAGGGCACAAAGAAAGACACTTGGATGTCAAAAAAGATTCCTACAAAAACATTTAGAGGGATGCACTGGAAAAGCAGGTGAATCCATCATGTGTGATGAACCTGTGTATATGGTGCTGTGTGAAGTTTGGTGCATCCCCCTCTTCCCATGGATAATGGTTTATTGTCTGCCATTTCTCCTACCCATTAGTACTAATTTATAACATTGTATAATCAGACCCTAATAGGTTGGTGACTTGATGAATAACTTTTAAAGTTCTTCTTTCTTGAAAAATTTTTTTTGCATATGTAATCATGACTCAGATCTTCCTTTATAGTCAGACCATCTATCTTTACAAAAATGTTATAAATTAGCGTTATAGTGGGACAGACTTCAGAAACTTACAGATGCTGAAACCAAGGCCCAGAGAAAGTTCATTAAAAAGTGCTCAAGGTACTTATTTTCTTCCACTCTGTGGAAGCTGAGCCACACACAGTGACAAAAGACAATTTAAGGGGAAGTGTGTCATTGGGCACCAGCTTCTCTCTCCTCTTTGTCTTCGTTTCTTGGAAAGGGTGACTGGTATCTCTGAGTCCTCACTTGTGCTTCAAATAAGCAAACCTCCTGTACCACATGGGCATGGACATTTGTCTTGTTCTTGTTTATTTGGCCTTAGGCAGTGCCATCGGTTGCTCGGTGGTCAACCCTGATAGGAAGCGGGGCACTAGAGTTTTAGCTCTTCAGTGCTACCTTGGTATCCATGGAAGCCTCCATATTAGGTGTGGTTGAGTAGGATGGGGCTTTCCAAGTTAGAGTAGCGGGGAGGGGGTGGGAGAATGAGAAGGGAGACTCTTCCTCTGGAAATCCGAAGAGTAATATCCCCTCCCACCACCACTACCCCTGCACTCACACTTGTAATTGACAATTAGAGTGTCAAATGTCCTGGGACGGGCCATGGCAATTCTAAGTGTGGAAGCTCAGATTCTTATCTTGTAATAGCCTGACTCAGTTATCCACACTCCTAATTTATACGTTTAGATTCCATGTAAGAAGCCTGCCAATGAGGAAAAAATATCTTAAATTCTTGTCTTTTCTTCCATATCATCTATCTCAATAATTTTGTAGAACATCTGCCTAATCCAAATGACAACTATTTATTGAGCATTAACTGTGTTTGAATTGGACCTAATGTTTAACTCCCCGAACAATCACCCCATCTCAAGTCTGAAATGATTATATTCTTTCCAATGGTTCTAGGCAGAGCTACACTTGGAGAATCTTTCTCTCCTTTTACGGATGGGGTTGATGTCCAAGGTGATGTGGACAAGTGCTTTGGAAGGAGGGACTTGATATGCAGCGTTCAAGCCGACAGACGGTTTTTAATCTTTCACGGGCTGCTGCTTCACACCCCAGAGGTGAGGCCACTGACCTCAAGTTTGCAAGTTTTATATCCCCTTACCACCCTGTGAGCTCTGTACTCCCCAGGGCCACATAGTTGCTGTTTTAGCTGGAATCTGAGAAAGTGTCTGAACATTTCCTGAAGAGTTGGCTAGGAGTGATTTGGCAGTCTAGTCATAAGAACCCGGAGCGAGTGACTGGGGTATACGTTATACTTACCTCACACTGTTTCCTATTTGAGCCTGGTTGTGGGTAGTTGGGTCCAGTGCTGTTGCTTGTGAGACTATATTTTAAAGGGCCGAGGTGTCATTTTCAAGGAACACTAATAACAATTGCCATGTTTTTAGGGAGGCTTGGAAGTGTGGACACAGACCTGCCTGGAGGCAAATCCTGGCTCCACCACCTGTTAGGAAGGAACCTCAGACAATTGGTTTGACCTGTTTGACTGTCAGTTTCTCCACTGGTAAAGTGAGATTATAATACTCACCTCTTTGGGTTATTCTAGGATTCAAGGAGATAATACATTTCAAGTTGCTAGTATAGCGCCTGAGGTGTTTAGCTATGGTAATGAGGATGACTAGAATTCTGTTAGGGATAAGGATAAAGAGGGGCTGGAGTCATACAAAGAAGGCGGATTTTTTTTGGCCAAAGCAAAAAGTTAGATAACCGTTAGCATCTGGGGACCTCTGTCTCAACCTCATTTTGGAACCGATTATTTTCAGAAACAGAGGGAGCGAACTTGAACTGCAAACATTTAAAAAATATAATTTTAATGGAAACTCACTTTGTCTGTGGAGATCTGGTTATACCTAAAGACAGTGTGCTGATAAGGCTTTAATTTTTCAATTTCTCCTTCCTTGAAATTGTGTTATCTTTATTGGGAAATAAACTTACTGAGTGTAATTCCTTATCAATACACCCTGTCAACTCCTCCAGAGAAGTTTGTATTTTTTTACTGGGAGCTCTGGCAAACAGGACTTGTCTCCTTCTTGCTGGTCCCTTCTTTTGGCCCTGCTCCTATCACTGTGCCCATCACTGTGGCCAAAGAAATGGGGCACTTGGGTGGCCAGGCCTGAGTCATGTGGAATGGGTTTTAAGAAGTAGAGGGGTGCTAGGTGGTTAAGCACAGTATCTGCACCCAAACTGGGAAAGCTCCCTTTCTATAGACCCAGAACTCCTTCAACTCACTCTGTCATTACTGTTCCCTCTGGGCGCTTTGTGGGCAGGCCATCTTATGTGATTTGGGGCTAGGCTGACTCAGATTGGCCACCTCTAAGAAGAGCCATGGCCTTTGCTCTCCAAGTGAGCATTCCCTTCCTTTGGCTTCATGCCCTGCAGCAACGTAATGCTCATTCAGTACAAAGGATTCTTATTTGTTGTTGTTTTTCTTCTGTGTCCAATTTCTCTTGAGAAATTGAAAATCTTCTTATTTTTTCATTTTCTTTTAATGATTCTCATTTCGATTTTAATGAGAATTGACTTTTAAGAGATATTACTATTGAGCATCTGGGAAAGTAGAACAAAAACATACATTATCTTAATATAGGCAGTGCTTTGGTAGAGTTCCTATACCCTGAATCCTTACATACCAACCTCTTGTTAACTGATTGGCAGTAAACCCTAGGAAGCTGTGGTTGCTTCATGTTCATTCACAGGCTGTAAAAATCAGAGTACCTTAAATAAGGAATGGTTTAAACAGATAATAGTTATTTTTCTGTTTGTCATTAAAAATGTTCAATTTACCTAATATCTCTCATCTCTTTGGGGTAAGTCACACCATCACCAATACAATCATGGTTTATAAAAACAAAAACAAAAATATAAAAACAAATGAATAAACAACCAGGTACTTTTTCTGCTCTATTAACTTCCCAGAAAAGAAAGAAACCCCAATTAATGAAATAAACTTTTTATTCTTTTGAAAACCTTTCAGGAATTTTACAAGAATATGTGAGCCATTTTTTCCTTCTTTTTTTTTTTGGTCAGCAGTTCTGACTTTGTGTAGACATTTTTTAACATCTTACAGTTCTAGAAAACAGACTAAAATGGGGATATTTTTCTTATTTTTGAGGGTTCTTTAAAAAGATTTTGTATTGGGATGCCTGGGTGGCTCAGTTGGTTGGGCGTCTGCCTTCGGCTCGGGTCATGATCCTAGGGTCCTGGGATCGAGTCCTGCATCAGGCTCCTTGCTCAGCTGGGAGGCTGCTTCTCCCTCTGCCTACCGCTCCCCTGCTGCTTGTGCTCTTTCTCTGATAAATAAATAAAATCTTTAAAAAAAAAAAAAAAAGGGGGAGACGAACCATGAGAGACGATGGACTCTGAAAAACAAACTGAGGGTTCTAGAGGGGAGGGGGTTGGGAGGATGGATTAGCCTGGTGATGGGTATTAAAGAGGGCACGTTCTGCATGGAGCACTGGGTGTTATGCACAAACAATGAATCATGGAACACTACATCAAAAACTAATGATGTAATGTATGGTGATTAACATAACAATAAAAAAATTTTTTAAAGATAAAAAAAAAGCTGGAGGCAGACGCTTAAACGACTGAGCCACTCAGGAGCCCCTAGACAACAGAGTCTAATTTGACCTTGGATGAGCTCTGCTTCTTTGTGTTTGGACCCCTCCTTGAAAATAGGTTGTTTAACACACATTCTCACATTTTGAGGAGTCAGAAAACATACTAGGATTCCTTGCTAAATGATTTTCTCCTGTTTCATATTTCCCATGACTATAAGAATTCTTCCATTTGTGAACAGAAAAGCCAACATTCAGCCCTTTGATGGATGGATCAGATACAAATTAATCCCTTTTCCCTCAAACTGTTTGTTAACTGATGGGTTTACGTTGGGCATAAGGAAAGACAAGGTATACTTATGAAAATGGATCATGTCAAAAAGCAGTTGTAATGCCCAAGGAAACCCAGCCCCCGGGCTAACACGCTAAGTTACTTGCACGAGTGTGGTTAAGTCTTTTGTTCTTGGATTCCTTGTCTAATGAACATTAACTTTCTTTAGTAGCTGCATAGAAACATTTTGGTTAGTTCTTCCTGCTTGGTTAAGATGATAAACATCTTGGGATTGGGACTGTTATTATTTCCAAATGGGGTTCCCCTTCCCACTCAAGAATGTTGAGTTGCATAACAGATAAAAGTGAGTCTTCAAGTCAATGAAAAAAGAAAACAACGTGTGTTGTTATAGTGCTGTTGTAGGACAGGATGGTTATAAGAATGAACTAGACCACATGCTGCTGTGAAGTTGTTGTTTTAACTTTTTAATACGGAGAATTTCAAATATAGACAGAACTAGGGAGAATAATGCCTTGAAGCTCCAGGTTTTGCCCTTATCAGTTAATGGTCTATCTTATTTTATCCACTTCTTTCCCCTGCCATTATTTTGAAATAAACCCATGAAAAACTATTTAATTTGTTGTGAACATCTCACTGTCTACCTCTAAAAGATAAGGACTCTTTTTTTTTTTAACTTTATTTTATTATGTTATGTCAATCACCACACATTACATCGTTAGTTTTTGATGTAGTGTTCCATGATTCATTGTTTGTGTATAACACCCAGTGCTCCATTCAATACGTGCCCTCCTTAATACCCATCACCGGCTAACCCATCCCCCCACCCCCCCTCCCCTCTAAAACCCTCAGTTTGTTTCTCAGAGTCCATAGTCTCTCATGGTTCATCTCCCCCTCCGATTCCCCCCCGCTTCATTTTTCCCTTCCTACGATCTTCTCTCTCTCTCTTTTTTTTTTGAAACATATAATGTATTATTTATTTCAGAGGTACAGGTCTGTGATTCATCAGTCTTACACATTTCACAGCGCTCACCATAGCACATACCCTCCCCAATGTCCATCACCCAGCCACCCCATCACTCCCACCCCCGACCACTCCAGCAACCCTCAGTGTGTTTCTTGAGATTAACAATTCCTCATATCAGTGAGATCATATGATACATGTCTTTCTCTGATTGACTTATTTCGCTTAGCATAATACCCTCTAGTTCCATCCATGTCGTTGCAAATGGCAAGATTTCGATTTTTTGATGGCTTCATAATATTCCAGTCTGTGTGTGTGTGTGTGTATGTGTGTATGTGTACACACCACAAAAGATAAGGACTCTTTAAGAAACATAAACACAATACCCCTATTACATTGAAAATTAGCATTAACTTTTTTAATACCTTCAACTACCCAGTGAGCATCATTTCCTTTCTTAGAGGTTGTCACTATGTTGAAGTTTTGTGCTAGCACTGAGATCCCAGTCTGCTTAATTATAGCTTGCAACACGAATACTGTCCCACCTTCCCCAGAGCTCAAAAAGTTTGGGGAGGACAGTGCTGGCATCACTCAGGCTGAGAGGGAAATCTTTTGGGTTGGATTTCAGGGAAGAGATGTGCTGGCAGTTGAAATGTGAGTTGCCACATTCTCCATGGAATGGGCAGCGTGTCGACAGCCTCTGAATTAAGTCATAGAGACCCAAAACCAGAGCGTTTTTTAGAACATCGTCTGGGTCACCCTGGTCTTTGTGCAGCTCATTGTCTTCCTGAGCCAGATCAGACAGTTGCTTGCATGTTCTGATGGTTTTGCTTGAACTGGCTTTTAAAAAGACAAGTCACACCCATATTCAGTTACATGTATAAAACATATTCCAATGGCAGCTTTTTTTTTTTTTTTAAGATTTTATTTATTTGATGGAGAAAGAGAGAGAGATCACAGTAGGCAGACAGGCAGGCAGAGGGAGAGGGAGAGGCAGCCTCCCTGCTGAGCATGGGGCCCGATGCGGGGCTTGATGTAGGGCTCAATCCCAGGACGCTGGGGCAGTAAGGCAGATGTTTAACCAACTGAGCCACCCAGGTGCCTCTCCAATGGCAGCTTTGAGTAGGTTTTGAATTGTCACATTTTGAATCTCTACCTTGCTTCCCATCCCCCTACTCCCCCAAACACTGAACATATTAACAGCTAACTCATATTTTCACTAGAAGGAACGGGATAGGATACTCACCACACAGAAACAGCAGTCTACAGGAGTGAGTGTTTCTGAAATGTGTTCCTTTTACCATTGTTTTCTTTTTCCAATATGCTTTGGAAGATCTGTCTTAAAATGTTTGTTTTTGTAGACCCAAGAAAAGAAAACCGAAATACAAAAAATTATGCATAAACTAGTTTATATAAATGAACACATTCTTGTTGGGGTATTTATGGAAACATCTTTCTAATCTCTAAAAATCTCTAGTACTGACCTTGGAATGTTTTATTAATAAATTCTTTTTGTTTTTAATTAGTGATTTATGACATGTTTCCATTGTGTGACCTTTGAGCAATTACTTCACTTCTCTGAATTTCAGTTTCCTCATCTGAAAATGGGCACAGAAATATATTTTCTTGATAAGACTTGGAGGAAGAGTCACATGATCACTTTGTGAATTATAAAGCTCTCTGGAAATCGCTAATTATTATTTTTAGTCTACGGTATATCTTCACATGGACTAGATAAATTTCTGATTCAGTAAAATTTCCTCAAATTTAAATTAGCCTATTCTTGTTAAAAATTTCCAGAGATCTAAATGTTTAGAAATAAGTGCTTACAACTTTGCCTCAATTGCAAAGTTAAAAAAAGTTATCAAGTTCTTTATCCCTAACATTGTGAATCATTAATTTCAATGAAATAATCTCAACGACTGCATGCTTTTAGCTGACTTCTTCCGACTTTTAGAAACTTAAATTCTATCAATGATTTATTTTCTATTTTTTTGTTCCTTAGCAACAATGTTGCTTCTGTGCTGATGAAAAAGTTTGGTAGATAAATGTTTTAAAAGACCCATTGCCTATTGACTCTTATGAAATAAAGTTTGAGGCACAAGGTTTCTGAAACATGTGTAGCTGTAAAATGTTTCTAAGTGATTCATCTGAAACACGGAAAAATTTCACTCTCAGACCCTGTGAATTCTCTTTATGGGTATCTTGACTTTTCATTTTCAGTTTTTAAAATTAAAAAAAGTAGATGAAATGATATTGATTTCTTTGTAATAATGATCTTTTTCATACTTTATTTTGTTATTTATTTTCTTATAAACATTTACCTTTTCAACAAATTAAATGCTCACTACTCTGACAGAGTTCTTTCTCTCCCACTTTTGTCTTAGTCACAGGTACATTTAAAACCCTAAACCTTCATTTACCATTTAAGATTTAGGTCTTGTGCTAGGTGCTGGGTTGTAAAGATAGATCTGAATTTTCTATCTTTAGAGAACTCACATTGCAAAAGAGAGGGTAATTATTGGATTCCAGGGGATCTGAAATGCTTAAGTAACTTGAGTATGAGATTGAGGCCACCAAATAGACTTCAAAACTGACCTGCTTCTTTGCTTCATCTGGAAGCCAGTCTTTCTGGAAATGGCTCACTGAACTCTTGGTCTGTGAACCAGTCCAGGATATTGATCTCATATTATAGTTGCTGGCGGGGTGGAACCTTCTGGTCTCTAAAGAAATCAGGTATATTAAGGATTAGAATATCCAATTACTCCCCAGTTGTTGTTGTTGTTGTTATTTGAGTATAGTTGACACACAGTGTTTCACTAGTTTCAGTGTATGTTCAGTTTTTAAATTCCCGATTTATTGACTTACTGGATCTGCCCTGTTGGCCCTGACAGCCTCACACAGGGGTGGGGGATGGCACTGGGCCCGGGGCTGGGCAAGCGCCGATCCCAGCTGCCCTCTCAGGACTGTGGAGTGGCCTGAGTTTAAGGTGCTCGGTTCTCACAGCTCACTGTAGCTTTAGGGACCCTGAGTTTGAGTAGCCAAATTTCCTTCTGGTTGCCTGCCGTGGAATGTGTTTTCCCATAGAAACAACATTTTAAGTTGTGGTCAGGTTCCCAGACCAGCCTACAATAGCCTATTTAGCTGATAGAGACTGCTATTTGACTAGCCTGGGGACCAAACCACCACCTATTAACATTGTTTCTATTGGAAAAGCCATTCCGAGTTTTAAATACCAATAGAGAAATGACATGTTGGAGCTCTACCTGTTAGTCCAATTGGGAGCTGCCAGTCCCCGGAACTAGAGTATGGAGTCACTGTGCCCTACCAGTTCCTGAAGGACCCCATTCTTTCCCCTAAGCCTGACCCCATTGGCTGGTTTTCCTGTCTTTCGTGTGGCTGCCAGGACATTCAGAAGACACTGTTATCTCCCTAGACAGAGTTCGTGGTTTGAAGATTTCTGGGAAGTGGTGAGAATTGTGGTTTTTTCTGTTCAGGTGGTAAAGACGAGGGAAGGAAACAGTTGGGACTGGAGGGAGCAGTGAATTCCCCAGACACCACCTGGCTCTGCCTTTTACCACACCAGGTTCTGGGTCACCTCTTTAGTTTACTTGTTTGTGTTCCCATCATTTCTACAATTTCATCTACCCTTTGGAGAAGTACAACATGGCTTTGGCTTGAGTAAATGGAGTGACAGCCCAGTCAAAGAAAATGTCAGCATAATCCTTGAACTCATAGGTAAAGTCAAGGGGTTGCAGAGTTCTGGGAAACCGTTTTCTAGAAGCATCATGTGTTTTCATGGTGTCATTGGTCAAATCCTCTTGGATGTGGGAGAGATGCAAATTTGAAACAGGCTCACTTTTCGGTTTTGAGGCAATCCCTCCTTGTCGTTATGGAGTCAAATAGTAAAGTTCCAACCTCAGAAACAAATACATCTCTCCCCATGTGTAGATGGGAGCACCTTTTTATACAACCAGCCAGGGGTTCAGTGATGCCAGGCGGCCAGACACAGCTCTCCCTCCCTTAGAGAGCAGTAGGTTCAGTGCAGACTATGACAGCAAGTTAGTCCAGTCATTGCCTTTAGAAGCTTGGGGGCCACTTGGATAGTTTAGTAGTCTTTGCAGACTTGTGTGTTCTAGGGTTGTTTAATCCAGAGTCCCAGAAGCAAAAAGTACTCAGTGCATCAGCAGGATTAGGACCTGCTGTGCAGAGTGGCGCTTCTGGTCTTTGTGGTTCAATGTCTAGTTTCTTGTTACAGTGTACCCTGTGGCTTTAATTTCTTCTTCCTTTTTTTCAAAGAAAAGCACACACACACCTACACACACGCTCCAGTCACCTATAAAAGATTCCAACAGGTTTTAAATAGGCTGCCAGTCTAAAATGATCCCCCAGATTTGGGGAAACTGTTTTTGCAACTTCCTGTTTCTTTAGTTTTCATAAGCTCTGTATGTGTGTATGTGTGTGTGTGTGTGTGTCCCTGATATGGTGACCTAAATTCTTGGGCTTTTAAGTTCTTGGACTGTTGCTTTGGATCAACACAAAATCCCCACAAAAGCACACTGTAGGGTGCAGAGCAAATGAAACTGTTGATGCAGCCCCCTCTCTGTTGTGCCTGTGCTGTGAGTTACCCCACTCAGCAGTGAGGAAAGTGATCCCCCAAGTAGCACCTTCAGAAAGACCTTTCAACGCTGCCCCGTGAACTTTGTGATGGTTGTCTTTAGGATTTGGCCACATATGGCTGGCACCATCTCTGGCCTTGATCAGTGGCAACACCCTGCCACAGTGAAATGTGCACCAATCTGTGAGCTGAAAACCTTTGTTTAGTTGCTTTGGGATTTTTGTTTTTCTTTTGCTAAAGAAATAAATAGAATTGTCTACATTGAGTTTTTGAAGGAAATATAGTGATCCCTGAACTGTAAATATTGATAACTTGACTGATCACAATAAATTAATGATCAGCACATCAGCAAAATAACCAAGGCATGAAACCATTATACATTACTGTTTAGCTAAGGATAGCCTTTCAAATAGGTATGAAAGATTTTTCTTTTAAATGGATTAATTTGTAAGAAATAGTTCTATCAGGCAGTTTCCATGTTAGTGGCATTTACAGATGGCCTATTTAGGACATCAAAGACATAGTATTAATCTTTGTTAATTGTACTTTGTACTTACTAAGGCACTCAGTCAATGTTATCTTGTATGCTTCTAAATAGACTCCAGGATATTGTGGGCGTGGCAAACATTGTTTCTCTGCCTGAAGTTTTGGAACAGAGTGGGCAGAGGCAGGTTTCAGGGGTGAGAATCTAGACATATAATTATTTAAAATATATAATTATAATATAGCATATGTAGGTTTTTGAGAGATATGTCTGGAATTGTGTTGGTAGGTTGAGAGGTGGTTGGAATGAATTGAGGAGGAGGATTACCAGTGCAGGGGGAAATGAAATGATACATTGAAAAGGAAACGTGGAAGAAGCATCTGGATTTAGCATGTGTGTCCTGGAGGAGTGGCGAATGCATGAGTGAGGACTGAGATGATGGGGGGAAGGAGCGGGACAGGACGGTGGAATTGAAGGTGTAGGTGAAGATGAGGGTGGGCTGGTTAGGCCTACCTGGCAGCGATCTGAAGCTGATAGTGAGATGTTTCACATCTTAGGGAGGGTGAAGGTCTATGTTTGGAATGTAGGAGAACTGAACTAAACATGGTGGTGAACGTGAAAAGATACTTAGCTACATTGTCCTAAGGAAGTAGAGAGGAAGGAGGAAGCCAGGAAAAAAGAATGTGATAGCAGGCCGGCAGTGAAACACCAAGATTGAAACAAGTGGATTGCCTGAGGGTTGCTGGAGGAAGGTGGGTGGGGGATGGGCACTAAGGAGAGGACTTGCCGTGGATGAGCACTGAGTGTTATATGTAAGTGATGAGTCACTGAACTTGACACCTGAAACCTATTTTACTATATATGTTAACCAGAATTTAAATAAGAACTTGAAATAAAATAATGAACAAGGGGTTTGCTAATGGATTAGAGAATTTAAGAGGAATTTCAGCAGTGGGATGGAATAATGATCCCTCTTAGCAAGTGGGAAACGTCAAGTCACAGCTCAGAGAGGTTTCTCCTGAGCCTACGCTGGATGATGGGGCAAAGCACCATTGTTCTGGACTCCTAGCTCTCCAGGCTGACCTTGATGTCTGTGTTTTACGTGCTGTACTGACACTCTTTGCATATTTGCCTGCCTTCTTCCAACAGCAAAGACTGTGTCTTGATCACTATTAAAACCTGGAAGAGTTTATTTATAATTGCATGGTTGCAGTATTATTATTTTACTTTTTAAGAAACTTTTCACTGGAGAACAGTTTCAGATTTACAAAAAATCAGGAGGATAACACTTCATGAAGTAGGTTGGAGAGGTTGGCTGGCTTATGCCTTCAAAGGGGGAAACCAGAATTGTCTGAGTCCCAGCCAGTGTTGACCCAGACAATCCAGAAAGGAGTCCCTGGGTCTGAAGGGCCCCCATGGAAGCTTGAGGAGGCCATGGAAGCCGTTTTCATTACCAGGGTTTGAAGTTTCATTCCTTGAGATGTTGTGACTGGCAGATGGACTGGAATAGTCACATGTGGTATTCAAATCACTGTTAGAGGATGTGACATCATCTTTAGCAAGAAGGGCCAGAATAAAGGCACCTGAGTAAGGGGGGAGCTCTTGCGAAGTTTATTGGAGTAGTAGTGGATCCCCTCATCAGATAGTACTCATAGTTTTTCTTTTGTTTTTTTCTTTTTACCTTGATAAAAAAAATCTGTCAAAAAACTATTAAAGTCATGACGTACGGTTCACAATATATGTAGCTCATTTGTGTATTATAGTTTTTTCATGATCTTTCACATTTTTTGACAGAGAAAATTATTATTTTTAAAAACGAATAGTGGAATATTAGGATATTATCTTGAGGCATGTTACATGGACAGTTAGGCACCCTTTATTTTGTGGGGGCGTATGCCTTTTGATATCCCTCCACACATATACTTAAGAGGACTAAGTCATCATTTTCCCCCTCACAGTTCAAAAAAGCAGGCAACTCTTGCATGGAGTAGGGTCAGCCTCATTAACTTGTAACTAATGCTTGGTATTCTTCTTGCCCAAGGATTTAATCACTTCACATGCGTATGAAATAAGAGCCCCCTGAACTTTTTTTTTTTTCCCCCCAGTCTTGTCTGAAAGGGAATTTGAACTTGGGATAGGAAGCAAAAAGGCTATCTTGCCTGTAAGAGAGGCCAGACTTGCAGAAGTGGATTCTGGCTAAGGAATGTGGACACGCTGCGGACAGAGGCCAATTCCTGCACTGATGTGGTCAGACATGGCAAAGCCCAGCTGTTTGCTCCATTGAGAGGGGCGCTTGCTAGCCCACACAATCTCTGAGTACTGTCTGAACTGGATCTGAATATTCAGCCTGCTGAGGCTCACCCATTCCCCAGAGAGATTGGAGGTGGGTTGTTGTAGAGCATTGTATTCAAAGCAATTGGTAAGAGAAGTTACAGATAAAGACTTAGCAATTAAAACAATATAATATACAATGGTTAAGTGGACTCTAAATTTTCCTCCCCCACCCCAAACTGTTAGAATACAGGTAAAAACCCTTTATGCTTAATTGGTTGTTTACTGATGGACATCTTGTGGCTTTTGTTACTCATACCCTCATGAATCCTATTGGGTGGAATACCATCTTGCCCCCAAATGCATCTCTGCCTTCACATAGGGGTTAAGAGAGTGTACTCTGGCATCGGGCTTCCTGAGTTCACATCCCCATTCTTTACTTCGAAGCTGTGGGAACTTGCTGGTTTGTTTAACCTTCCTAAGCCATAGTTTCCTTAGTGTTAAAGATAGTAATAATAGAACTTACCTCAAAGGGTTGCTATGAGGATGAAATAATGTATCTTTAGTACTTAGCATAAAGTTCTTTTTGAGTTTTACTTTTTTTTTTTAAGATTTTATTTTTCAACAGAGAGAGACAGTGAGAGAGGGAACACAAGCAGGGGGAGTGGGAGAGGGAGAAGCGGGCTTCCCGCTGAGCAGGGAGCCCGATGCGGGGCTCAATCCCAGGACCCTGGGATCATGACCTGAGCTGAGGGCAGACGCTTAACGACTGAGCCATCCAGGCACCCTGAGTTTTGCTTTTAATTTACCAAATGCTACTGCCACTTCCACTGAGCTTTAACTCTTGACTTGTTTTGGTGGTGGGTTTGGTGGGTATGGCTGATGAAGTAAAAAGGAAGAGAAAGGTATGAATGCTACACTTTCATTTACACAAAAAAATAACTTCACTAAAGATTTATCTTCTTTGTTACTGCTTTTTGTGCTGAAACCTTAAAATAAAATCTTTTATAATGGAAATAATCCAACGTGTCTACTTTAGACTTTACATATCTTCGTGCTTTCCAACTTAAATAAGACATTCATTTATTTCTAGAATTAGAGCTGTTTTTCCTGTGTGTAAGTAGAATAAATGCCACCCCGCTTGTTTGAATGAGTGCTGTTAGTTTGCAGTTCTCAAGACCAAAGTTTGCAGAGGAGAAATCTTACATCTTTCTACTACCTTGCAATAAGCCACATAGCCTAATAGTATTCAGTGTGTTAAAGGATGAATGGCAATGACATTAAAACAGTCATTGTTTGAGGAGGTTGGTTGAAACACTTGAAATGAAATGATATATTACTTACTATAAAGGATAAAGTTATTAAACGCAAAAAAAAGCAGAGCATGCAGACAAAAATAAATCACAATTAGACATTATGTAGAATTTTAGTAATGCAGTGAAGTGAAAATGTGATCACTAATGAAACGGAACAGTGAATGAATGAAACCGTTCATACAATGAAGCAGAAAGTACCCCGTTTATGAGAGAAGATGTTTATACTTTTAAAGTAAAGTTATTGCTTTAAATAAAAGAGGATGATCAAAGTATAACGGCACGCTTTAAAAAAATGAGCAGTTATGAATGAGTATTAGGTGAGAATGCAAAAGATTTCTCTTCATTTCCCCAGGTGTTCATCTCTTGAGCCAACCAATTTTAACCGTTTCTGGTTTTGGTTCTTCTCATGTTTATCTTCACGACACCATGCACTGTGCTTGTTCCTCTATTTCCAGATTTACACAGTACCCGTATTGGCTCCTTGCCATGAAAGATGGGGCCAGAGCTCACTGAGATATCTATACCTTTTCTCTCTCTTTGCCTTCCCACTTTTTTTTTGTAATCATAGTATGACTTTCAGTTATTGGTTATTTTAAAACATTATATAATATACTTAAACCTCTGTTTCTTGGATCAACTACTTTATTTCTCCCCATACCTTTCTTCCCAACTCGTTTCCTGGTTTATGACAGCTATACCATTACTTTTACAGGTGCAGGTTTAAAACATTTACATTTTGATTTGCAATCATTGTAAATCGTAACTTCTTCCATCTTTTGTCTGTAGGTTGATTGTAAACATTGAAAAAACAATGAGGCATGTTTATATTACTGTGATTTTTCAAACACCTTGGAAAATCTTTGGAATATCTTGTTTTGTAGGATGAAATTTCTGATTCTGGACTCTTTATTCTTAGCTTTTTCACCATGTTATATGTGTTATTACTCCATAAATACACTCATTCTTGTCAGACAGTATGTCCTGATTTTTGTTTGAAAACATAGTTATTCCAACCACAGGACACCTGCAAAGGTTCAGGGGTCCTCTGAAGCTATTCCAGGATTTGGTTTGGGGTTGGAATGGATCCAGTGGAGTTGTAATGAGCTGTTAGTGGGGAAGGTTTGAGGTGGTTAACTCTGGCTTGGATTATCATTTTCAATCTGGAGAACTTTTATGGAGTTTGGAAGGTTTGATTGCTCCCCCAACCTTAGCTCCTTATCCTAACTTCCTGTCTCACTCCCCTTTCCAAGATTCTGACTTGCCCTGAGGAGTTCTGGGTACTCTGAACTGAAGTTTGGGGCACTACTTTGTCACAGGAGGGGCGCAGGATTGAGAACCCCTGGCTTAGAATTTGTGATAAACGTTCTCTTCCTTAACCTTCTATAGTTCCTTTGGTTGAGTTGCTAATTTAGGTCAGAAGGTAAAGCTGCATTGCATTCATGTCCATTATTTCATCTGATAGATAGACGCACATGATGTGGGGCCAAGGCAGACATTCCATTATCCCGATGTGTAGAGACATAAACTAAGGCTCAGAGAGCCCCTCGCATCAGGCACAAAGTAAGCCTCTATCCAGTCATTTTCTGGGTAGCTTTGGAGATACCTGGGGCTGTTGGGTATGGATGTAGGGCCCTTTCCCGAGTTCCTTTAACTTTCTTCCTACTTCTCTCTCTGACCTCGACATCAGTCAGTCGGAAGTGTGCTTTTTGCCCTGCAGTGCTCCAGGTCCTCTGGGGCCATGAGAGGAGCACAGGATGGGGCAAAGACCTTACCTTGGTTCCCTGTCCTGCTTGTGCTTGAAGTAGTGAGTTCAGAGGAGATGCAGGAAGCTTCCGCGCTGTTACGCGTGGTCGACACAGACAAGGAGAACGTGTGAGCACACCCCAACTAGAAGTACATTTTAGTTACGAAGTTGTTTTTAAAGGTTTATGCTGATGGGACTGCAGGATTTATACCAGCGGGCCTTGGAATAGCCACTGTTTGTGAAACTGATTGCAAAACATTTGACCTTATTCGTCAGCCCCTAGACTTGAGGAAGTAGCATCAAGGTTTAGGCCCTCGGATGTGGCATGGTGAAATGAATGGTTTCTTTGGGGTTGCTGTGTGTTCAGTCCTCTGCCTTAATTTCTGATACAGAACTAGCTAGAGCCTTACCCAGTGGCTCCCTTAAATTGTTAAGTATGGATCATCTGGATTCTGAATGGAGGCTTTGCTCCA
This sequence comes from Neomonachus schauinslandi, assembly GCF_002201575.2. Lineage (NCBI taxonomy): Eukaryota > Metazoa > Chordata > Mammalia > Carnivora > Phocidae > Neomonachus > Neomonachus schauinslandi. Next base: position 88,770,798 of record NC_058411.1, on the reverse strand, counting down.
AGAAACCTGATGAAATATCTGTAAACAAGAAACCCAAAGTTACATGTTTTTATTTTCCTGTAACTTCCGGTATCAACTACTGTGTTTCCAAACTTTGGCTAAAGAAATATTTACATTTTTTGGCTTTTATTTTTTCTGACTAATGTCAGAGTTTGGATTCCCATAATTCTAGTGAAAGGAAGAATATGGTCACATTTTAGGGGTGAGTTGGGTCATTGAAAAAAAAATACGCACAGCTTCAATGAGTAGAAATTTGAAACTCTATATGCAGATTTTATGATGACCTTTCTTAATTAAATTGGTAGGAATTTTATTGTTTAAATTAGACTCATATAGCCCCATAGATATTTATGACTATGCCAAATGCAGTGATAGAATGCACTGCATTTGGCATCTCTGGTTTTAATTTTTCTGATGTATGCATAGGTAATATTAAGGGATATCCTTATTGGTATCATTATGTTAAAGAATCCCAAACTACTAAGCCAGTGTTGAGTACCATGGGTTTACCTTTTTTTTAGTCTGCAAAAATTTGCCCCATTCTTATAACTCAGAGACCTTTTTTTCCTTTTATTTTGTCATATATATATATATAAAGTATGGAATTCTTGTGATTGGATTTTTTTTTTTTTTCCAGACCCAATGTCTGTGGATCACGTTATAATGCTTACTGTTGTCCTGGATGGAAAACCTTACCTGGTGGAAATCAGTGTATTGTCCGTAAGTAAATAGACGATCTGTCATTCTTCATGTTCTTCTTTTGTTGTTTTGGTTGCATGGTGATTCTTAGTACTTGTTTCTTTGTAACTGCATACCGTTAGTATGTTTATAGCAGAGCCTTCCAGCTCTAAGATTTTCCTACTTCCTCTGAAGCCAGATTGGGAAATACACTAATTTGGTCAAACGACTGTTATACTTTAGTTCAGTGACTTCCTTTAGAATATTTCTGACATATAGGGAAGAGAGCCACAGGGTTACTTTGCTCAAGGGTACATGTGACCTGGCTTCATAGACTATGTAATCACTTTGATGGGATTTTGAAAAAAGGATACCATTGCTGCTTTCCTTACTGTCATCTCTAACTCTGTTGGCCTCCCACAAGCCTACTCAAACATTGTACATTGAATTTGGGTGGTCGAGGCCAAAGACAGACCTAACTCTAGAGAGGAAAGGAAGTGGATAGAGCATCAGATGCAGATGAATGGAAAGAGGAGGGAAGAGCTCAAATGGGACCAGCAATTCCTCCATTGACTGTGCAATCACAGCAAATCTCCAGATTGTCATCATATCCCACAAATGTGGAGTGGCAGACCACATGCCAGAAAAAGTGCTATGTAATGGAGATACTATGTCAGATTGGTTATGGCTTCTGTCCTTTATGAACTTTTACTGTCGTCATACCTATGAAGTGATTTCCAGTTTTCAGAAAACTCTGTCAGTGTAATGGGGAAATTTAGAGCTGAAAGGATGTTAAGGAATTACTCCACTTTCTCTCTTGGCCTAGAGTGGTCTGTGTAGAAGAACAGAATATTTCAACCAGTGTTCTCTCGGTGACCTGAAAAAGTTAATCTCTTTCCCAATTCTTGATTTTGACCAAAAGCACCTTATTCATTTGGCACATTGTGCTTTATTTAGGGATCAAAACTTAATCACTAAGAGAGGTATAGAATGGTGTTTGGAGTTTTCTGAATGAACTTGACAGCAGAACCCTCTCCCTGGTGTTCTATAGAATCTCTGAGAAATGTTGTCTTCAGGTATTTAATTGGATGTTTATAGGATCCTTTGACAGTTTATTTCTCAATAGTTTTCAATCCCTATCCTAAGCTTTTTCAGATGTTTGAATGCACTATCAAGTGTATTATTTTTAGCCTTGCACATCTCATTTGCTGCTTGCATTTGAGGAAGGGATCATGCCTTTGAGTATAAAACGTAGTGACCTGCTAATATATATAAATCATTTGCCATTTAAACTTGTTATTCTGGCCACCAGCAGAGCATTTGGTACCAGTATATTAGTCTCTCAGTGACATGAAAGTGTTAATATTTCTCTAAAGGATGAACAGCTTCTTGACTATAGAATCAGTGCTATTGTAATGGATTCCAAATTTCTTCTCTCAGACTGTTGATGTCATTGAGAATGGGACTTAAATGTAGGATAGTAGCTGTTCTGTAGATTATATGTTCCAGGTGGGCAGGATCTGATGTAGAGAATTAGTCTTAGCAGGGCTCAGGATTTTTATAAAAATTATTAAATAGTAGCTTATAATAAAATAAGCTCCCAAGAATCCTGCTGCAATTTTTATACCATTAAATGTTAAAGTTAATATAAAAACAAAATGCTTGTAGGCATTTAAATATGTTTAAATGCAGGACTTTTGTTTGTGTTGTTTTCTCTAAATAGGGTGTTCTGGGCTTTTGATAGATTGGGTGCTGGGTGGAATAAGCAGAGAGAGGTTGAGAACCGATGGGAGTAAGGGAGTTACTGCATTTTGCATCCAGAGCTTATTTAGTCCAACACATTTGTTCTATAAATGCATAAACCTGAGACCTAAGGTCACATAAGTCATCATGGCAAAATTCATCAGGAAGCTGAGTCCAGATTTCCTCATTTGAGGGTTGGGTTCCTGTAAAGCGCCATGCTCTGAAGTCATGTACTAACAGATCTCTGGTTTTATTCACAGCCATTTGCCGGCATTCCTGTGGGGATGGATTTTGTTCTAGGCCAAATATGTGCACTTGCCCATCTGGTCAGATATCTCCTTCCTGTGGCTCCAGATCCAGTGAGTATAACATGTTATTATATATAATATTATTTTATGTGGTTATGCCCTATTTTCTCCTAAATTTGCTTTTGGTTTTTCTCTTGCCTGCAATATATATATATTTTTTTCACTAGCACATCTGCCTTCTCTGTTCTGCCCAAAAATCTTGGAATGGCTTTCCTCAATCTGGCCTCCCATTTTCCTTCTTCACTCTTCACAAGGTTACCTACGGGACATAGTTACTATGAATAATATAAAGATTATGACCTCCTTTGTAGGTATTGCCTTATTTATCTTTGTATCTCCAATGTAAATGCCATAAAAGATGCTAAGTGGAATGATTGTTAAATGTACATTTTTGGCTCAAGAAAACTAGGCATTTTTCCTTGTGGTACTAAAGTATGAGTCTGATTAAACACTTTTTAAAAACTGAAGACCCCTGCCTTTGCAAGAAGAAAATGTGAGAAGTCATTATTGCAGTTTGGAGGTGATTTTTCCTGAAGCACAAACCTATTTTCCCTTTCACAATTTTACCACTTCATTCTGTATGCCAAATAAATACCCACAGTTCATTTTCCAGAGCATTTGCTTGCTTGTTCTGTTGTTTTTTTTAATACTTTTTTTTGGGGGGGGGGGGGTTATTCTTTAAATGTGGCATCCTCAGCAATGAATTAGGGGAAATGCAGGGTTTGGGAAGAAGGTGAGTCATTATGGGTTGTTAAAAAAGTTGAAGTTCATGCCTCAACACCTTGACCATTACCAGAGCGAAAAACTTAGGTTCCTTTTCCATTTCCCATTTCCAGTGAGAAAATGAGTTCCCCTTGTAGTGTTTCCATTTCTGACAAGGTTTTCAAGAAAAGTATTGCGGAATAAATGCATTCTCTTTTAGTCTGTTGCAGGTAGAAACTTCAGTGTGGTCGAGGTTGATTACCTGTTAAGGGTCCTAATATTTAGCCATGGCTCTCGTAAGCTGATAAACAGGATAGGGCAAGTAGTCCTAACAGACCCTTTGGTGTCTGCTCACATACCTTGGCATTCATTATAACTCATCCTTAGAGCTCTGTAAAATTTTTCTGACAGGGAGCATGCCAGATCTGCATGTAAGGCAGACTAGAAGTGCTGGAGGGCTGGTGGCCCTAGAAACAACTATTAACTAGTGACAGGCAGAGAGTGTTGGATAAGTGCCCCAGCTTCCTTGCCTCGCAGTTTGCAGAACTGTGGACTGTGTTCTGAACTGTCTCTTGGAATTCCCTAGTGGGCTGAGCCCCAGCTGCCCACAGTGGTAATAGGCTTGATCATGTATTGATCATCTTGATCATCTTCCTTGTCTCACCTCCTCACTCTCCTACCAGTGTTTCCTGAAGTCACTTCTAAAACAGACTACTTCCATTTAAATTATTGTCTCAATCTGCTTCTGGTACAACCCAAACAAACACAGCCTACTACTAAACACCGTCAGTTGTAGATTGGGATAGAAACTTCCCCATGGGCCAGGAGTCATTTGCTTATTGCACCGAGAATAGCATATTCTTATTTGATCTCAGCTTTGTTTTGGATGTGTATCTTCCAAGCAACATTAGGTTCATTGTACAAATCAAGGGCACCTGAGCTGGAGGAAGACAGAAAGGTAGAGAAGTCAACTGGTGGCACTTCCAGGAGCCTGTTGGACATCTCCATCTCCATCAGGCTGCCACTGAGAACTACCTAAGGGAAGGGGAAGGAATCTAGATACCAAGTTGGGAACAGACCCCATCGCTCAGATTGGCCCTTGGGCCAACCAACAACAGTAGTCCTCTGGCAGGGATAAAATATAGTTGGATGATAAAACTAGGTATCCAGCTAGGAAGGTCTTCAATATGATAGTGAGAACTGCTGCTGATTTCTCTGTCAAGTAAAAATCACGAGACGTAAAGATAGGATGTTAACAAGTTGGGCCTCGTAGATTTCAAGCTAGCCTCAAGATGGCAGTAGGTGCTGTGGGCCAGATTTAGGTTAGAGACTGATGTCCAAGACTTACGGGTGATGCTCTCTGAAGAGGTTTGGGTCCACCTATGGTACCTGGGCATTGGACCTGAGTAGCTAGTGGATAAGAGTGGTATGAGGAGGACAGTTTGGTTTCATCAGGATCTTTGAGGCACTTGGAGCCTTTAAAATCATTGGCTTGGGGGCATCTGGGTGGCTCAGTCGTTAAGTGTCTGCCTTCGGCTCAGGTCATGATCCCAGGGTCCTGGGATCGAGCCCTGCATCAGGAGCCTGCTTCTCCCTCTCCCTCTACTGTTCCCCCTGCTTGTGCTCTCTCACTCTCTCTATCAAATAAATAAAATCTTAAAAAAAAAAAATCATTGGCTTGGACTCAATCTGAATTAATATTATCTAAACATCTTGCAAAATTGAAGATGGCAGAATATTTTAAATTCAGGGTAGCTGCGATAATCAGAATTCATTTCTGACCTTTTGAAGTATTGTTCTAGGGAATAGCTGTACTATCCTATAGAACTTCCTGGCCACGGTGTGGTTGGCAATAAATATGGAGAGATCACTTTGCTAACTTTCCTGCTAGTAGAAGGATGACTCAACACAGCAAAATACTTGCATTTACTACCTGTAGTTTTACCAAAAGGGGACAAATTTAGATTTCACCAATATTTTGTATGAGAAATCTTATACTTGCTATGTGATAGTGATCAAGGAGGCCTGGGAAAGTTGTGGGGCCTCTGAGGTCTTATTTTTCTCATTTGAAAATGAAGAGAATGAAAGGAGGGTTGTTCTTTCAGGCTGTTTTCTACTTTTGAGTGTCCTGGGACTCTGAGAATAAGAAATGATCTCTTCGTGGCCTGAGGGGAGATTGCATTTCCAAAAGGGTCCAAACTGCCAGCCAGCAATTCCTCTGGGAACTAGGAAGACAGGGCTTCTCTTAATCTATTGGAACTCTTGCCACTGTTCATAGGGGCACCAGGGCAAAAAAGATTGGCTATCCAGAGTCAGAAAATGGGATTTCTGGACATTTTCTTTTCTTTTTTTTTTTTAGAGAGAGAGAGAGCAGGGAGGAGGGGCAGAGGGAAAGGGAGAGAGAGAATATTAAGCAGACTCCACATGGTGCCCGACACGGGGCTCGATCTCACCACCCTGAGGTCATGACCTGAGCCAAAATCAAGAGTGGGATATTTAACCGAGTGAGCCATGCAGGCGCCCCATGTTTTCTGGACTTTAATTTCAATTCTATTTGGACTGTTCTCAACTCCATCCATCTCTGAGCCTGACAATGGACCCTGAGCAATCCTAATTCTAATTAGGTCATGGTAGACTGATTGATGAATTTACTCAAACTCTCCTTTATATATATATATACATGTAATATAAAACAGATTATTGTCTTCTTTAATAACATGTATTATTATAAAAGTTGTTCCCTGAATTTTATATTTAAGAATTTGTAGATCAATTTCATACTCATCCTGTTTTATTCTTTATGCTTTTTAAAAGGATTTTTAAAACTAAACTTCTTTTCTGAGATAATTATAGATTCATATTCAGTTGTAAGAAATAATAGAGATCCTGGGTACCCTTCACCCGGTTTTCCCATGTTAACATCCTGTGAAACTATAGCACAATATCACCATCAGGATATTGACACTGATACAGTCAAGATACGGAAAAGGTCTATCACTGCAAGGATGCCTCATGTTGCCCTTTTATAGTCATTTTCCTCCTATCCCTATGCTCTCCTTAATCCTGGCAACCACTAATCTTTTCTCCATTTCTACAGTTTTGTCATTTCAAGAATGTTATATAAATGGAATCACATGATAGGGAACCTTTTGAGATTGACTTCTTTCACTCAGCATGATTCTCTGGAGATTCATCCAAGTCATTGCATGTGTCAACTGTTTGTTCTGTTTTATTGCTGAGTAATATTACTTGCTGTGGATGTACCACAGTTTGTTTAGCCATTCACCAGTTGAAGGACATTCAGGTTTTCTCCAGTTTTGTTGTGCTCTGAGCATTCATGTACAGGTTTTGGGGGTTTTTAAAAATATTTTATATATTTATTTTATAGAGAAAGAGTGTGTGAGCAGGGGAGGGGCAGAGGGAGAGGGAGAGAATCTCAAGCAGACTCCACACTGAGCATGGAGCCTGATGTGGGGCTCAATCCCATGACCCTGAGATCATGACCTAAACTGAAACCAAGAGTTGGATGCTTGACCAACTGAGCCACCCAGGCCCCCCTCATTACAGGGTTTTATATGAACATAAGTCTTCATTTCTTTGAGATAAATGCCCAGGAATGGAATTGCTGGGTGGTATGGTAGTTGCATGTTTAGTTTTTTAAGAAACTGCCAGGCTGTTTTTGGGGTGGCTATGCCCTTTTATATTCTCACTAGCAATGAATGAATGACCTAGTTTCTCAGCATCTGTACCAGGTTTTGGTGTCTTCACTATTTTTAATTTTAGCTATTCTGATAGGTCTGTAGTTATATCTCATTGTGATTTTAATTTGCCTTTTTGGCCTGATTTATGATGTTGAACATCTTTTCCTGTGCTTATTTTGCTACCTGTGTATCTTCTTCAGTGAAATGTCTCTATGTCTTTTGCCCAGATTCTAATTGGATTGTTTGCTATTTTGAGAGTTCTTTGTATATTACAGCTCCTAGCCCTTTGTCAGATATATGAGATGCAAACATTTTCTCCCACTCTGGAACTTGCTCTTTCATGTTCTTAGTTTTTTTACAGAGCAAATATTTTAAAATTTGATGAAAATCCCCCTTTTCAATTTTTCCTTTAATGGATCATGCTTTTAGTATCAACTCTAAGAGCTCCTACCCCTAGATCCTGAAGATTTTCTCCAATTTTTAAAAAATGTTATATAGTTTTACATTCTACATTTACATCTGTGATTTATTGTTGAGACACTTTTTTTTATGGGGTATGAGGTTGAGGTCTAAGTTCCTTCAATACTTATAGATGTCCAGCATCATCTGTTTTTGAAAAGACTATCCTTCACCCATTGAATTACTTTTGCACCTTTGTCAAAAATCATATTTGTAGAGGTCTGTTTCTAGGTCTTCATTTCATTCCGTTGATCCACATGTCTATCTCTTCTCCAATACTATACAGTCTTGATTACTGCTGCTATATAAAAAGTCTTACAAATTGAGTAGACTAATTGCTTTCACCTTACTCTTCTTTTTCAAAATCATTTTAGCTATTCCAGTTCCTTTGCCGGTCCATATACACTTTAGATTAATCTTGTCTACGTCTACAAAAAAATATTTCTAGGATTTTGAAAGGAACTATAGTAAGTAAGCCTGTAAGTCAGTTTGGGGAGGGAGTATTAACATCTTCCTTATGCGGAATCCCTTACACTTTGAACAAATTTTTGTCATTTTTAGTTTACTTCAATTCAGTGAGATTTGGGAGGTGTTTGTACTCCCAACACAAATCTAAACTCTAAGGGTAGTAGAAGGCCAGGGGAACAATTCTAGAGCAGTGTGTGAGCAAGTCTGAGCAAGTTTGGAACAACCGCGTGCTGAAAGTGTGAGGACACTCAGGATAGGAAGGTGGTGCTATCACTAATCTAGAATAAGTGACCCTTGGAAAGGTTTTTCAGGAAGTGTGGAATTTATATGAACAGGGAGGAGAGGAGTGGAACATGCTCAGACTTTAGAAATAGTTGAGTCCTTTGCTTTCTAATCTGTTCTCTATGAAAGTGCCTTCCTTTATCACTGCTATCATTTAACCTGTCTTCCTCTGAATTTTTTCCAGCTATGCTAGGGTTTTATTTTTTGCTTTTGTTTTGGGTACTTAAGTGAAGTTGCTCTTCTGAGTTGTGCATCTTTAGGCACCACAGGACATTTATGCACTTAGGGAAAAATGTCATTGCTGTTATCTTTCTGAATGAAAATTATTTTTGTCTTGCAGTGACTCTGGCTGCCCCTGTGGACCTGTCTCAGGTGTAAAGTCCAGGAGTTAGTCTCGCTCTCTAGTTTGCCTGTCTGTGCTTTTCCTAGCCTAAATTAAAATTGCGTGCTTGCCATATAGATGCTTATTTGCAAATTGTTCTCAATGTTCTTTTTGCCCCTTGTGCTTGCCAAGACAATGGCAGGTCTGTAGAATCATTCCCAACCTCATGCATCCCAAAGAAAATGGTTACCTTAGCCCCGCATCTCTTTCATTCCCATAGCATGCTCAAATTGTTCTCTTCTTGTGGGTCATTTTATGAACTAGTTTGTACTGGGCTATCACCTAAAGGGGGTTTCTTCTTCTCTTGCTGGTGCCTGGCAAAGGAAAGGCATTCAGTTAGTATTTATTGAACGGCCAGAATGATTGACTGAATCTGGAAAAAAAAATTTATTTAGGAGTCTATATAGATACAGGTAAATGGCAACATTTCCTGCTAGTTCTAGAATGTTGAAACCCTTTGAGGCTGTCTGCTCATTTTCAAGGGGAAGTCCTCATTGGGTCTTAGGGCTCTCAGAGTTATCTGCATGTAGCAGCTTAGACACTGACACTTGAACTCCCCTGTCAGTTTCTGGTAAAATCTTAACACAGATTGAGTTTCGGAATATAATCTGACTTGAAGTATTTAGAGCATGTAACAAATATACCGCATCATTATGGATTTAAGTGGAGCTTTGGCTTTTTCTAGAGATATAGAACTTGGTCTTGTCATTGTTGGACATCTGGGATGCTTGTTCAAATCAGTGTAAATTTAGAATACGCATCAATGGCAGGACTCGATAAAAAAATAAAACCAATTTATGTATGTATACTCTCTAAATTGTTCCTGCTGTAGTGAAGCTGCATGTCTAGTTCCTTTATCTCCCCACAAAAATCCTGAGTGATTGTTTTAAAGAAATATGTTTCTCCCCTGAACATCTAAGACTCACAAAGAATGCGAAGATACTTTGGCAAACATGTTTGTGGCAAAGCAGATGGTTAAGATCCAATTATCTCTCGTTAAGGGTGATCCCCTAGCCCAAGATTCATAGTTCATTGGATTATTGGGACCACTGGACTAACTATGCCATACTGTTTCAGAAGTCTGACCAAGGGTCTTATTTTTTAAGGGAGACAAAATATTTTCTGGAAATATTTTAGACCTGGAAAAGGTTTACCTGAAAGACAGGGTAGAAAAAATATAAAAGCATATCAGAAAGATTTTTATTATATTGCACTTAAATGTGAACTTATCATTTTTCCTGAAAGAATTCATTCTATTTTTCAATTTGAACAAATAATGTAAAGTCACTATTTGAACTACTGTTAGCTTTTTATCTCAAAGTAGCTAAATGGCTTTGTTGCTCATGTGGGAATGGAAATTAGCTCTTGGCATGAACCACTTTAATTGAAATCAGTTTGTGGGTTGAGTTCCTATGCTGCTTGACACATGACATCATTTCCTGTGCTTTTCCCAACCCTCACTGTTTTTCTAAGATAGGATGAAGCTAAGTTTAACTTCAAATTTTAAAGCAACTATACACCTTTTCCTGACCTACTTAGAATATTATCCAAATTTTCACCAAATCATTCCCTTTGTATATTTGTAGATAGTTTTTATAATTCAAAAGCATTTTGGCTGAGACATTTTAATAGAGTCAGAGGAGCCTAAAATAACTGTTTTAACCAGTTTCCTGGGTTGCTTGACTTCTGTAACAATGCTCCAACAAAGGATTTATTTCTGTTTTTATACATGGGGAAATGAAGATAAAATATTTTTAATGGCAACCTACTTAAGGCTGTATAATGGCTTAGGGCATAATGAGCAATTTCTCAGTCTTAGTTTTTGAGGATAGCTTTAGATGTCATTATCTGGTGGTATGAGTTAAGTAAATGGAAATTACCTTAGTAAAGTTTTATACCACACCTACAAGTAGGCAAGGTATTACTCTAGGCACTTAGGGCGTGTAATTAATAACCATGATGCTTTCCACTCTAAAGAAGCTTTTGGACAAATGGGTTGGGGATAGGAGAAATAACTAAAAAAAATAGGTTAGGTTATATAATATACATTTCAAAAGAGAATAAAATACTCTGGACTCAGGGAAAAGAGGGCTCATATCTAGTGGGAGAAAGAAGAGAGAACAGAAATCAGAAAAGATCAAAGAAAAGAAGATACATTTGCAGTGGGTCTTAGAGATAGGTAGGGTTTTGGTATTTGGTAACAGCTATGTGCATTTTATGTTGGGGATTAAGGGTAAGGGACAAAGAGACAGGTTAAAGAGGAGATTCCACCAAGAGACTAGAACAATGTGTTTGGCATTTTGCATGGCACACAGTAGGCAGTCAGAAAGATTTGTTAAGTGAATGAATGAATGAGAAGTAGATTGGGGACTGAGCCATAGGACTTACCAGAAGTATGCAGGGAGTCCTGAAAGGCCTGTGGCCATGCTGAGAGAGGGAGGAAGTTCTTAGCATACTAGAGATAGGGAGCCTCTGGTGGTGCTTCAGTAAGTGTGTGACGTGTTCTTGAGAAAGTGTATCACTTTCAGCTTGACTCAATTAACTCTTTGGTCCTCTATGAGGGCATAGGAAGTATTCAGTTCTGACATCTCTTCCCCACTGTCATGCTGAGATTTGTGTAGCTCCTTATGAAAGTGGCCCTTTCTCCTCAAGTCCGTGGCCACTCTTGATACAGCACTGAGAATCCTAACCAGGGGCTACCAAAGAAGGTGGGGACTGCGAGGCATCTTCTCTCTACTTGTAGCAGATTTGGCCCCTGTGCTCCAGGAAGACTGAGCCTAAGGGCAAGGCTGAGCAGCTGATTGCTGTTCTTGCTCAGAAGGTGGGGTTCTCTTCTCCCTATGTAAAATTGTGGAGCCTTTTTCTGTAGGAATTTTCTCTCAAAGCTTGGAGGACACAGGTTGGAGTAGGCCACTCCCAGTGCCCAATCCTGGTCTCCTTGTGTAGGGTTGTGTCAACAGGGATTAATGACGAATTCAATCAAGCCTCTAGTCTTCTCCAAGTAGGGTAGTTATTGTTTCCAGAGGACAAAGGGACAGCCTGGGATTCTGAAAGTGTTTTAGCATCCTAAATTATTGAATTAGAAACAGCCTTCACTCTAGAGAAAGGAGAGCACACGCCATGCTCTCATTCTCACCTCACACGCATCTATCACTCCAGTTTCTTTTAGTGTCTTGTCTCACATCCAAGGCTGCCTGCCCCCCCCATGGTCCTTCTGCCCTGAACCTCAGAGTCACACTTCCGTAGGTGACAGTATGACAAAGAATGGATTTCAAACACTGCGGGTCTTATTTAGTTTAAGGTTACAGTTTAAACAAGCAGCTCTTTCTGAGCCAAGGCCGGCCGCCTCCATTATCAGGCAGCCTTGTTATTAAGTGCTCTTGTAGGTAGTTTTTTCTTCTTTTTGCTGCCTCCAAAGTTTCTTTTAACAAAATTCCTTGGAATTTCTCACTCAGACCGTTTTCCTGGCCACCTACAGTGGGACTCTAAATCTTGTAACAGGAAAATTATTGCCGTTGTAATCTTGTCTCATAAGGTTGCTCAAGGCACTATTTTCTTGTTGTTATAAATTACAGAAATGACATTGAGTGGGAAGTCCTGCTGAATTAGGGAAGTCATTTAGCACCATTACAGTAAATATCAAAGAAACAATTGCATTGTAATTGATTTTATACTCACTAAAAATAACACGGTTAGTGTTGTCAGTTAGGTTATTTCTGCACAAGTATGTGAATCTTGATAAACCATTTTATTTTCTCTCCAGATCACTACAGATCAATTCCTGTGAAGTGTTGCAATCTACCTACTTAAACTGCAAAAGTAAATCATTCTTTTTTTTTTTCCTTTTCAAGTCCAACACTGTAACATTCGCTGTATGAATGGAGGTAGCTGTAGTGATGATCACTGTCTGTGCCAGAAAGGATACATAGGCACTCACTGTGGACAACGTAAGTAAACCATACTCATAGGTATCCTACCTGCTAAACTATGTAGGCAAATGTGTAGACAGCTACGGAGACAAAAAGAATATAGAGCTCAGTGCTGATGGATTCTCTTTGGTTATCTGGGAGGTGGCATTTTTATAGATGTCTGGTGAGTCTTACAGATGACCAGATCACCCATCTAATGCACTTTGCACCAGATTTCTGATTGGAACCTTGGGAGTGCTGGTCGGGCTCATTTTCTTCTCATTTATCTTCAGCACCCCTGCTTACCTCATCCCCTTCATGTATGATCAGCACCCAAGGTGTAGAATTCTTGTTTGTTCCAGATGTATACCTTCCATTTGATTGCTGAATATGTCCACCTGGCTTTTTAAGAAGCATCTCGAAGTATTTCAAAACTCAACCTCGTCTTTCTCCCCAAACATGTTCTTTTTCTTGACTAATAATATCTGCATCTCTCCAGTTTCCCAACCTAGATTCTGCTACTGTAATACCACATGGTGTTTGGTTTGCTGGTTCATTCATGAACACTGTTTATTTTGTGTCTACTCTCAGTCAGCCCCTGCAGAAGATGAAAATTCCTTCAAGAAAGCTTACTTTTTATTACACTAAGAGGAATATATACACGCTGCAGAAAATTTGGAAAATTTCAAAAAGAGAAAATAATAGAATTCTCCATAATCCTATCATTCCAGATATTACCTTCTAGTCTTTTAATGCATATTTGGCACATGAAATCTTACTGTATACATGACTTTTCATACTCCTTTTTTACTTAATATTTTATTAGAAGTATGTTCCACGTTATTAAACATTTTAAAATACGTTTTAATGGTTGCAGAATACTCCATTAAATAGCTGCTTTATTGCTTATTTAATGAATCTTTAATGATGAGCATTTATTCATATTGTTTCCAGTCTTTGCCATTGTATATATATTTGCTACAATGAATATTGTTACTATAAATGAACCAAAATTTATATAATGCCCAAAATTTATATAATGCCCCCGTGACTGTCCACGCACTGCACATGTGGTAAGAATAACGACTGAGTTTTGGGTAGCCCACAACAGCAGTGTGGGGAGAGGAGACACAGGACAGCTTCCCCAGTGTGGGAGACCCTTGAGCTGGGTCTTGAAGGATGGGGTGGGGTTCACTTGTCAGATGATAGGGGATGGGCTTCTCATGCCACTGGCAGAGCATGCGCCAAAGCACAAGGTCACGGCAGAGGATGAGATGTCAGACGTAGCACATGTTGCTGAGGAAGGTGATGGGAAGGCAGATAAGGTCAAAATGAAAGTTGGGGACCCAGGTTTTGAGTGCCTTTATGCATACCGTGTTTGCATCCACAGTAGAGCCAGGGAAGAGGAGTGAGACAACAACAACCAACCAACAACAACCATTCCTTGGCTGAACTATTTACTCTACATTTACCATGTGCTGGGCACATTTTCCAACTCTTCACATGCATTAACTCATTGAATAAAACTGTAGCCTCCTGAGTTAGAGATGTCTTTTACCTCCAGCAGATGAGGAGAATGGGGCACAGGGACATCAGTAACTTGTCTGAAGTTATATGGGGAGGGATTGGCAGAGTTAGGATTTGAACCCAAGCAGTCTGACTTCATGGCCCATGCATTTAATGCTATGAAATGCTGGCCTCAGACGCTTCGCTTACAGTGGTTTACAATGAGGAAGATTGTGGTGGCCACAGTGTGGGGGTATAACTGCAGTGGGAAGAAACAGGAAGCAGGAAAACTAGTACCAAGGCTGTGGCTACTGAGCTGGTGGGAGGGGGGTGGAGTCAAAGGCATTTTTGGAAAGGGAATCATGAGGAGCTGCTGGGCATCTTCTGCTCCCTTTGGTGCTCCTTGAGGGAGTTCAGCCATGAATCTACCACACAACAGGCATTTGGTTAACACTTTCAGAGTTAGAAAAACTTTCCTAGACCTCACTTTCCTAATCTATACAATAGGATGGTTGGCTTAGGCCATCTCAAAATTTCTTTTCTACCTAAAATCTTTTCCTTCTCCCCTGACTGTAAATTAAGAGGCAAATCAGAACAATTAATGTATGTAAACCTCTCTAATTTTATGATGAGAAATGGGCTCTTGCCATAGTTTTGGCTATAAGGGGTTGTGTCAGTTCAAGTCCTCTGATCCCAACCAGATGCCAAGATAGAATTGGATATACAAGAGATTTATTGTGGGAAAGGCCTGTGAAGAAGAAAGGGGTGAGAAAGCAGGAGTAGGAGGGGAGGGCCTTCAGACCACGATGTTGGTCTTCGCCCCTGTGCAAGGAGAAGGGGATTGGGTAGATTGTGTAGAAGGTGCCTCAGACTGGAATGCATCTCTAAGAAAGCCTTGGCCAGGCTGATGGCGAGCCCAGAGCAAAGATTTCCCGTTGGGAGAGTTCCATGATGGGCAGAAGTGCCCCGTCTCTGGTACCTCACTAAGCTTAGTCATTGGGTGGTAGCAGCCAGGAGATCTGTGTCCTTGGCGTGAACATGAAGCAGATCTGAAGGTGTGGTGGCTGGGGGCTGTCAGCCAGCTAAGCTCCTTACAGTAGGTTTTCTTGGAGGCAGATCTGAGTGGCTCAACTCCATGACTGCCACAAGGATACAGATAAAGTGTGCAGGAGATATAGGAAGGAGGAATTAACTCAAAAGGAGGAGGTATTAGGGAATGAGATAGGAGCTGGGCTTTCAAGAGGGAGTGGTACTGGCAGATTTGGCTCAGAAGAGCCCACCACTTGTGGATAAAGATGCCTAGAAAGGCCATGCATGAAAGAATTGCAGGAAATTGTACAGAGAAGAGTTGTTCAGGGCATGAGCTCTCAGTTCTTATTTTAATGCCTTTTCTGGCAAGTAGAATGTCCCTCCCCCAAGCATCACTGGACTTATCTCACCAATAGATTCTGTTACAACAGTCGCTTGGGTCTTCCTTCCGGCCCATAAATATGGTTAGAATTAATGTTTTATTGTTTGTAGTTAATTGTGTGATTTAACATGCCGTATTTCTGTACCAGTGACAGAGGCCAATGTTTTCCCTCATGGGAGCCCTCAAATCATAAGCAAACGAGTCAGCTCGCTAAAATGCAGTTCTCATCCAGTGACATCTCTTATAAACCACCATTTTAGATACAGAACTGAAAACATTGCTCGGATACTCCCCAGAATGAAACTGTCAGCATCAACATGGGTGTAAACTCACTTGTTCCAGGCAGTTTAACCTGAGTTGATTGAGGAACATATGCAGAGCTGGAACTGGAACGTAACTGTTGAAAACGAATACCAGGGTGATTGTTTAGATTTTTTATTGTTGTGCCTCAGGGGACGGTAAGTGTTACTCCGTTCGCATCTAATTTCCAGTGAAGGCTCTCAGCTTCTCCCTCCTTCCCTTCCAGCTGTCTGTGAGAGTGGATGCCTCAACGGAGGCAGGTGTGTGGCCCCGAATCGATGTGCCTGCACTTACGGCTTTACTGGACCCCAGTGTGAAAGAGGTAATTTTTAAAAATGAGTGAGTATAAATATGTTCTGATGGCTAAAGCTATTCCTGATTTAAGCGCGCATTGGGTTTATACAGCTCCTGCATGAATTTTGCTGAGCTTCAAGGGGGTTTCTGATTTGTCACTGGGAAGGTTCCTGTGATGACAAGACAGTGTGACCCCAAGTCTATGCACGTCATTCCATAATTCTTGCCAGTGGACTGCAGGACTCACTAGTGATCCCATGCCTAAGCACCATTTAGCAGGCATCAAGATAAAAAGGGAAGGATTTTCCGTAAGGGTAAGGATTGAGCTCATTGTTGTCCTAGTAAATTAGAGAAGTGGCTCCAAACGAAACATCTGTATGGAAAGGAAAAAATTTAGAGCGCTTAAAGATCTGTGAGAACCCACTGGGGGCTGTAGTAGCCTATAAGCATAACCTCCAGAATTCACTAGAAATGTCGATTGTGGGCTTTCACGTATGTGGTTTATCCAGTACTCAGTATAGCCCTCTGATACGCCTCACTTTTCCATATGGAAAGACCAAGGCTCGAAGAGGGCAAGGAATCTGCCTAAGTTCACACACCTAATAATATGCTTTCGTCGGAATGTGGTTTTTCTGTATTTAAGTCTGATGCTCACTGCTACTCCTAATTAAAAGAAATGTTCTACCTGATTTGCCTACCCGTAAATGCAAATATGATATTGAGATGTATTTAGGTATGTAATATTGTTGAGTTTTTCCTCCAACCCCCTGAACTTTGGCTTTATTGATTGCCTTGTCTCTACATTCATAGCCGTTTCTCATTGTTCCCAGTTCTATGGTGAAAGTGTGGGAGGTTTATTTCATAAAAAACTGCACAAGTAGTCATGAAAACACTGATTAAAAATACTCATGAACCTTTTAAACTAGAATCATCACTTTTTATCCAAAGTTGTATAAAGATTTTTTTCTATTCTGAGATGGAAAGCTAAGATTCAAGTAGCAGATGTTGAATATATGTTATGTTAAAAACAAAGAGCAGAGATTGGTATGGGAGAAATTATTTTCTGCTTCTGTTTTTACAACTTCATCTAAATTCAGTTATTTGCTGATAAAGCAATAATACCTGTTTTAGTAGGTTGTAACTAGGTCAATAGTAATTATAACAAGGGCCTAGAGGTACTAGGCCAATTACTATTATTAATTGATATATTGTATCTTAATTCAGTACCACTAAATGGTATGGATGAGTAATGCATCATGGTCTCTACCTTCATCAGCATCATTTTGGAGTCCCCCTTTAAAAGTGTTTCTCTTTCTAACCTAGAGTATTTTTATTGATTTGGAGATAATAAATCTCTAATGGTATTCAAAATAATAAAGGTACCTCTTTCGATTAGGTAGTATCATTCTGTGGCCTTATCATTACTCAGTGAGATGATGTGGGATTTAAATTGTTGAGATTAAAATTGTTAGTGTGTAACTTGGACAGTGGTGTGTGAAAATAATTCCTCAGATGATAATCCTGGGTTTAATTTATTTTAGAAAAAATTACACATAGGAGGAAGTTATAGGGCATTTTACCTCTAAGAGAGTGGTTAATGATTTACTGTAAAGAATATTGATTCCCATAGTTCAGGCATTGTTGATAACACAGTCTAAAATAAAGGGGGCATGATATTTAACCATTCCACAGTTATTTCTTCAAAGACTTCACCTTTGACTGAGATTAAGGAATGAAGTAAATGCATTGAGTTACTAAACTTTGAATCAAAACTGGCATATTATTCAGGGATTTCTCTACGTTTGGAGTATCTTTAACTGCTCCCTTTGGTGATAACGCTATCCTGAAATTTGTACTAGGTGTAAATATATTTTGGTCCCATAGATCTTCACAGTGGTGATTATCCCCAAATAAAATTAATCCCCAAATGGCAGATTTTCAGGCATGTGCTATAGTGGAGGTTGGGGAGGAAGCAGTCTCTCTTTCATTGTTACCCTTTGCCTGTTCTACCCATGAATACCGTCCTGGACATTCAATGGGAAAAGGGAAACATAAGTACAATTTCCCTCACTACATGGGAGAAATTTCCACTTAGAGAGTCTTCACTGTTTCCTGCTCTTATGGAAGTCATCTGCTTACTGCTTTAAAGAATTATATCTCTTTACTCAAATGGCATGCTCATGATTTCAAGAATGATTAATAAAAATGTAGGACTGAGTCAGGACAAATCCATCCTGAAGCATAGGGAAGTGTTCAGTGTGACTTCTGATGGTGGGTTAGTATACTGATTAAGTTGTTTATTACCTAGGCGGGTTTATTAAGTTGTTTAACTACCTAGGCTAGTTGCATTATGTTTTAATTGGAATATGGCTTTTTATTTTTAAAAAGAACTTCTAAGAAGTCTTTAGTAATTTCCTTTCTCCCTTCCAGGAGGCTGAGCCAAGTCCTCCTTCTGCGTTCTCCCTTAGCACACTCTCCACGCCTGTTTTGATAGCACTTACCACATTATATTGAAACAGCAGGTTCCCATGCCTCTCTCCCTGACTAGGGTATAAGCTTGTCAGCAGCAACTATGGTTTCATCAGCTTTTTAATTCCCACACCAAGTTCAATGCCTAATGCATAGTACATGGCCAATAAATGTTGAACTGCACTTATTTTAAAGCACCAGAAAATCTGGAGATATGAGTATCAGATATGAACAAGTGTCTCCTAGAATTGCTGTTTACCTACTTGTGGATAGTCCTGGATACTTTTCACCGGTTTCATTTTAAGCAGAGTTTACAGTGTTGATGACTAATTGAATGTGGCCCCATTTTCACGAGAGTGATCTTTTAGGGCCACAAGACTGTCATTTTTTCAGTTGGAAAGGATGCAGAAAGGAAGGTGTATTTTGACTAAAACCAGGTGGCAATAAGCAAATAAACAGCTTCCTATCATGATGTAATACACATGGAAAGGACCATTTCAAATGTCAGTTACAAGTACTTCTCAGGATAAGCAGCTTTGTCCCTGGCAGATATTGGAACTTCTGTACATCTGTAACTACCTCAGAGAGCCAATGCAAGTATGGAATACCCTTTGGGGGTGACACTGGCAGGATTTGGATCACTTTAAGCCCGTAAGTGAATCTTAATAATCCATGAACATAGTGTTTGGATTTGTGATGGAGATAAGCAGTCGATCCATGCTTGAGTTGCAAATTAGAACATTCATTCAACAAATGCAACCAGAACATGAAGCAAATTTGTCTCACTTGTAGCTTTCAGCCAGTAAAATAAGTAATGTTTTTAAAGAATATCTTGGCTTGTGAGCTTCATCGGGCAGGTGGCAGTGATACTGTTGCCTGGCTCTCTATACTAAAAGGAGGAAAAGTAAAGACCTATGATTTGCTTGGCCTGCGGTGTTTACTTTTTAAAAATTGAATGTGAATACCTTTAGTTACGTTTTCCAGTTTGTCACAGGCTTTACCACTCCCTATCGTGATGCATCGTGCTCACTTCATCCATTTTTAGTTTGCTTCCATTTAGTTTGCTGCTTAGCCCTGTGAGCACTTAAGTCTGCCACCTCCTACTATATTTACACAGAGTGTAAATTTACACTTACGGTTTTTTGGATAGCCTCCTCCTCCCACTCCCCTTCATTTTGCCTTCTCTCTGCTGGGGCCTTGAGCAACTTAGTAAAACTTCTCTTGCCAACCCTCAGTGGTACAGTATGTTAGCATTTTCTTTCTTTCTTTCTTTCTTTCTTTCTTTCTTTCTTTCTTTCTTT